>NC_087523.1:1859520-1967141 GCF_963921805.1 Phalacrocorax carbo
TTCATTTTCTCCTTTATTAGTTTTTTATTAGAGGAAAAAATAAACGTAAGCCGACTCTGTTCAAGTGCAGTCCTCACCAGAAAAGCTCCTGGCTGCACAGAGGCTCCCCTTCAACTGTGAGCATGGGGGCCCGGCTGCCCCTCACCCCATATCCCCCCCCATTCACCCCTGGCCCACAGCACGGGGGCCAGGTCGCAGCCTGCAGCCCGGGGAGGATGCACGGCGGGTGCACACCGCCTTGCCTGAGGATGCAGAGCGGGTGATGATAGCAGGTAGGGGCTGCAGCAGGGCACCCACCTCTCCCTGCCTCTTGGAGCCAGGAAAAGACCCAGATGTTGGCCCCAGGCGCTGGCAAGCTGGGGAAAGGCACGTCCCTGCCGCCGGGTCATGCAGAGGGAAGGTCCAGGAGAGATGCGGTGGTATTCGGCAGCTACCCAGGAGCCGTGGGGCTGCAGCTGTGGGTTTTGTCACACAGCTGGTACCATCTCACCTTTCCCAGCCATGGCCA
Source organism: Phalacrocorax carbo (assembly GCF_963921805.1). Lineage (NCBI taxonomy): Eukaryota > Metazoa > Chordata > Aves > Suliformes > Phalacrocoracidae > Phalacrocorax > Phalacrocorax carbo. Next base: position 1,860,029 of record NC_087523.1, read on the forward strand.
TTTGTCCCTCCACCTCCGCTCGGGGGATGGGACATCCCTGGGGACGCGCAGGGGACGAGCCGCAGTCGATGCTGTGGGATGAGCAGCCCTGTGCACCTCCGCTGGCGCCGCAGCCCAGCCCTGCAGCGGGGCAGAGCCAGAGTTTAGGGGGCTGTTGGGACCCCCAGCACTGATGTGTTGGCAGGGGATGGGGGGAGCTTTGCCCGCCACGCTGCAGATGCTCTGGCTGGGGGTGTCCAGGAGGGCAGACCCGAAGGCAGCCCCCCAGGATCTGTGTGCTGCAGGAGCGGCAGATGCGTGAATAAATCTGACCAGGATGGAAACATCCCGGCCAAGGAATGAGCTAACCACGGGGTCGGATGTGGTGGATAAGGCTGAGCCTCTCGTCTTGATGCAATCTGGGGAAGAAGCAACCTAATGGGAACCATTGGAAAAAGTCTTTGACCTTCCTGAACTCTCAGAAAGATTGAAGCTGCACCTCCGGCCTGGAGAGCTGGGGGGAAGAGAAAAGCACGAGCAGATGTCCCCTGCGGCAGGGGACACGTGCAGCAGCCGGGGAGGGTGGGTAGGATCAGGAGGGGTCTACCTCGCAGCCACAGCCGGCAGATCGGGCAGCGTGGTATGCATGACAGCCATCCGCGGCCACTCTGGCTCTGCCGCGGGCAGGACCGAGCGCCGGGGTGGTGTGAGGAGGCGATGCCCTCCCTGCTGCCGTCCTTCCCACAGCAGGAGCCGTGATGTGGTCCTGCTGCAGCTGCAGGTTCCTCTCACCGCTCGCGCTGGAGGTGGGAAGGGTTGCCAAGAGCCATTGCCCTCCTGCAAAAATGCTCTGGGATCTGGAATCAATTATTCTCTGGGCCCAGGAATTAGCACATTACAAAAGCAAAATGACTTCAAGAACCTGGAATGGGATCAGTTTTTGCTCAAATTGTCACCTGCTGACCTTACGCCTACCCTCAGTGTGGGGAGGGGAGGTTGCGGGGCAGCTACACATGGTGCGGGTCCCTTTGAGAGCAGGAAAACCCTCACCCACAGTCAGCAGCTCCAGACCATGGTTGAAGAGAGGTGTCAGTGCTCACTCTCCACGTCAGAAGAATTCTTCTCATTCCTGGTTGAAGTTCTCCAGAGCTCAGCCCAAGGCGAGAGCTGAGCCCGGGGCTGCCACGGGTGCCCTCCTCAGCGTGGTCCAGACGATGCTCGGCTGCACCCAGCCACCTCTCCCCCAAGAGCATCCTCAGGTTATCACCCGTGGAGCAGCAATGCATCCCCTGAGCCCAGCCAGCAGAAGACACCCCTCTGCGCCGAGCTGCCAGCATCATTGGCTCTGATCACCTCTGCTGAGGAATTAGAGGCAAGTAACTCAAGCGACTTGAGGAGGTATCACCCACGAGGCTTGCAGGCGTGAGGGAACCTCACGGAGCCGTCGTACTAATCAACAGGTGACGGAGCCACAAATTGCTTTTGGAAAAGCGGATTCTGCCTTGAATGGCTGCGGGTGCTTGTAGCCAGCGGCCCGTGATCATTCTCGACACTTCTCTTCAGGAGTCATCGACCGTCCCATATTTCTACTTAAGCCTGTAAGAAAAAAAGTCCTCTAACCGTGATAGATAAGGCAGAACCCTCGGAAGGGAGCAGGTGCCTACTGGGTGGGATATATCTCAAACCCTTCCTCGGGTGCAGCCTGCAGCTCAGGCCATCCCGCCTCTTTCTCGGGGTACAGGGTGGGTATTTATTGCCTGGATGCCACAAATGCCAGCAATTTTGGGAATACGCTTTCCCAAGCCCAGAAAATACTCCAGAGCAATGTCTGGGGGGCAGGAGGTGACCCTGGTGGGCTCTTCCCCACGCTGCCCAGCACAGCCCTGGGGTGAAGCCAGGGATGGCTTTGATGCCCAGATGCCCTTGCCCCTGCCTGCCTGACCCCCCCCCCTCCTTCTCTGCAGCCCTGGCTCCTGGCTCCAGCTGGAGAGAAATCCTGCCTTTTTGCCTTGCGACCGAGCTAAGTGAGCTGGAGAAAATCAACACGGGATTTGCATTAACAGCAGTCGCTACAACAAGATTGCAGCCAAACACAATATTAGAAACTCAGTTTCCCCTCCGTCCTTAGTGTTTCCAGATGGAGCCCCTCGCACAGACCAAAGGATAGGGGCAAACCCCCGTTTCTGCTCTCAGCACGAACCTTTTCTTCAGCTCCAGGCTCCAGAGGGGGCGAGGAGGGACAGATCTGCCCTTTGTCCAAGCTCTGAGCCTGATGCTGAAGCGGCGAGGGGACCGGCAGTTTCCCCCGCTTCCAAAGCAGCAGATTTATTTCCGCTTACATCAGAGAACGTTTAAAAAAAGAAGAGAGAAAGAAATCAGGATATTCTGTAGGTCCCTCAGGATCTGTATAGGGGAAGACATCCTTGGAATAACATAAGCAGCCCCAGCACCGCCTTCTGAGGCTGGCCAAGAGCTGGCCTCTCCGGGCACTAAAATCACTATAGCAGAGTGCTAAAAATATTCATTACCCAGGAGGGAGTTGTCATAATTGAATGGGCCCCAGGTATTAAGTAGGTAGCAAGACCTGGCACAGGCTCCTTGGCTTACACCTAGTCACACACATTTGGGTTTGCCATTAAAACCTTCAGGCAAAGATGTTCCCGAGGAGCGGCCAAAACCCGAGCGGCTGGCTTGTTCTCCCGCCGCCCTCTGCCAGGAGACCCCCGTCTCATAGAGCTGTCAGCTTGTTTATTTGAGCTGAAGCAGTTCGCTGGCGCTTGGGGCTTTGCCAGGTCATTTCTGATAAGAAAATAAGTTGCCTTGTGCAGATGTGGGGTGGGCAGGGCACAGCCCTGCCTGCTAGCTGAGGCCAGCCCTGCCCCAGCAGCACCCGGAGCCCCCCTGCACCCACCGGCACTGCTGTCCCCCCCTCCATGGCTTGGAAACCCAAGCCCTGCTCATGTCCTCATCCTGCGGGAAGCTCATTAAACAAGCAGGCTGGTTTTTGTCCAGACTTTGCATGAGCGCGACATTGTCTTGGGCAGGGGCTTCGGCTCTTCCCAGCCATCACAATATCAAGTGGGTTTCACTGATTCCTCCAGGTAGCCCGAGGGCAAGTTACAGGGCTTCTCCCTCAGCATTAAGCCAATTGTTTGTTGTCTTTGGGACAAAAACTGCCACTCAATTCTCCCAGAAGTGCAGCAGTTCCCGTTGGCACTCGCTGAGGATCACCAGCTCCAAGCATGTACAAAGCCAGATATCAAAATCAAATTTAAGCCACAGGTTCCTTGCTTTTCACCAGCAGCTTTTGCGGCTGCTGCTTTCCAGCCTTTCTTTGTGAGAAGGAGGAGGCAAACCATCCTGGCTGCATACGCAGCGAACACGGAGCATCTGCGCGCCCTCCTGTTTGGGGGGGACACGGAGGGTGCCAGACTGCAGGAGCAGGATGACATGGCTGGACGCTCTGCCCTGCGGCCCGGCAGGGGCTCAGCACCCCCCAGCACCGCTGCTGGCACCCAGCCTGGCTCCCCCGTCCCCCCGGGAAGCGCCGTGCCTCTGCACCGGCAGTGCCGGCCCTGGCGCAGCCCAAGAACGGATGCAATCGCTCATGTCCTGTTTAGCCCAAGCCTGTTTACGGACCGCCAGCAGTGTTTACCGGCCCACCCGGACCCTCTGCAAACCGGAGGCAGCTGCAGCTGCAGGAGGGACGCGGGGAGGGGGGCTCTGCGATGCTCTCCAGAGCTGGGCGTGCAGGCGGCCCAAGGAGTGCAGCCTTGTTTATCCTGCTGTGGCTTCCCTGGCCGAAACCCCACAGCTGACCTCTGCACAGGGACGCACAGAGCACTCCAGCTTGCTTGCTGCTGAGGTCTCTGTGCACGTGGCGGTCTTGAGCCCCTTCTGTGGGACAGGGATGGATATGAGGGCTGCCAAATGCAGGAACATTGCTCGGATCCTTCGGCCAGCAAACCCAGGCATGTTTTTATCTGGCAGCTACTTCTAACGTCACATTTTACACTGGTATCGTTGTGGAGAGGACCCCAGACCCGTGCCAGCAGCCAGGGCTGGTTCCTGCAGCACAGGCGGTACCTGCCGCGCACCAGCCTCTGCATAAGCAACAGATTTGCTCTGCGTCTTAAAGAAAAGCCCCTCGTAAAATCTGCCAGACCTGCAAAGAGATAAGAGGGGTCTCAGGGAGCCCTTGGCTCAGAAAGGTGCTGCAGAAGGAGCCTCTGTGATGGAGAGCCAAGTGCGGGGGCAGCTGAAGCAGAGGGACGCTCTCGGGCCGTTGCGGAGCCTTTGCCAGCCCCGTCCCCGTCTCCTCTGCTAGGGGCAGGGGGACGCACGCACATGCACACACACACACACACACACACACAGAATCGGCTGCAGGGAAATTTTGCCTCGGGAAGCAAAATTGCAAAGCAGGAGCAGGACACCAGCCACTCCTGCTGCTGCCAAGAGCTGGCGTTGCACGACCTTGCAGAGCCTGCAGGGGCCAGGCTGCGGGAAATGGGGCGCAGGGGGTGTGCAGGACCAGGGGCATGGCCAGGGTGCAGCTGCCTTTCCTCTGCATGGCTCTGGGCTCAGGCAGGTGGAACGTGTGGCAGCTTCATGTGTTTAAACAGTCATAAAACCCAGGGTGGAGTAAATTCCCTTTAGAGCAGCAAGAGCAGAGGGCGGCTGGGACAGGCCCAGGCCAAGGGCAGGGTGGGTGGCCCCGCTCCCTGGGGTCCGTGCTGCGCAGGAGCTGGCAGTAGCAGAGCCCCCTGCACCCTCCTCGCCTGCAGGGCAGCTTTTGGGGTGCCTTTGGTTGCTCTGCAGTGGGGTTGAGCAGGGCAGCGGGCATTTTGGGGACAGGCTGACGGAGCTACGGGCAGCTGGCACAGGGCGGAACAGCCCAGAGGCTGCTCTAAGTTACCTGATGGGTCAGTCTGGGCTAGAGCTGGGGTGAGGGGGACCCCTCCCAGGGAGCTGCCGGCGGCGCTGCAGCGATGGCTATGGGGAAACAGCCGCAACGCTCAGGTTAGAAACTGCTGTGAGCAAACGCCTGCACTCAGGACCAATTTTAGGGATGCTCTGCATCTTTCTGACTCGCTGTGCAGCAAGGGCAGGGGGAGCTGGGCTGGGACGCCCAGTGTGATGCAGCCGGTGCTGCCCGGGAAGGAGGTGAGACGAGAGGGGTGGGAGCGCAGGGCGGCGCAGAGAGGAGGCAGCACGCTCCCTGCAGATAAGGGAGGATATAATGACTAGTTTTACATGCACGGAGATACAAAAAGCCAAATCGTGGAGGATAATTGCTCAAAAAAAACAAAGGGGCGCTTCATATTTCTTGGCTCCCTGACAGAATTAGCACAGCAAGCTTTCCCCAGCTTTCCTTTCATTCTTCTCCAAAAACATCACTTTCCTCGGGGGGGCGAGGGGGAGGGAGTGGGAAAGAAGTGAACATCACCGGGGCCCGGCAGCACATCGCAGCCAGCTGTATGCGGGGAGCGGGGCCTCTGCCTGTGCCCCTTCCCGGCTGCCCCCGCCACCCCCCCTCACCTGCCTGGCCCCCGTCGCCCTCTCCCAGACCCCCATGCATGGGGGGCAGCCACGCCAGAGCCCATCCCATGTGCCCCAGTCCCCAGCCCAGCCTGTCCCCCCAGGCAGCTCCCGGCAGTGCCCAGGCTTGTGCGTGTCCGCTGCAGAGGTGGTGTCGAGCACGGCAGGGAGGCAGCATGCCAGCGGCATGGTCTAATCCACGAGTCTCGGGGAGGCAAACAGCTGGGGAAGAGCCTCGGAGGCTTTTTCCCAAGCTCGGAGAGCTCTCTGAAGCTGGGTGCTGCTCGCCCCCGTACCCAGGTGTCCTTTGAAAGGGAGCAGGCAGCCTCGGCTCCCGGCAAGCCGCGGCACGGGCAGCACCGGGGAGTGTCCGCACGGCAGGGCAGGGCTGGTGGGCTGCGTGCACGGGCTGCCAGGGAGCGGGCAGCCAGAAAGGGCGATTTATTACAGGACTTGAGATACCGCTGTCTGACACCCCGAGCCGTGGAAGCTCATCTGCTGCCAAAGCCCCAGCCTCGACAGCCAACGTTTGTAAATGTGTGGGATGGTGTTTTTAGGGCAAAAAACAAGGGCAGAAGGTGAGGTGGGGAGAGAGGAGTGGGATGGAAAAGTGAAAAGGCAAGGGGGTAAGGTGAAAAGGAAAGCAGCTGTGCTGGAGACCACCACGCAGCACCCACGAGTGGCTGACCACAGGGTGACAGGTCTAGTGCCACCACCCCAGCCCACCGCAGCACCCAGGGCACCCGGGGTGACAGGGCAGCCTGGGGATCCAGGTGCCTTTCGGCTTATCTCAATAAAAATGCACCCATGAAACCCCTTTATTTATCAGCCCCTGCTCCCCAGGTCTAGTTTAAGGCCACCCTTCCCATGTCACTGCCACCCACAAGCCCCAGGGCACCTGCCCACCGCGGCCGGCAGCAGCCCCGTCGCACCCCCAGCTCCCTCCTGCCCGCACCGCAGGGCTGGATGGATGGGAGCAGGGTCCCTGGGGGTGCCAGGAGAGGGGGCGACCACCGGGGCTCCCCCTGCGCCCCCGGCAGCCCCGCCGCCGGCTACGCTCACCCTGCACTGGCTGGGTGAAGGCTGCAGCTTTTCAGGCCTCTCCATAAAGAGTGTTATTCAGAGCTGGAATTAAAAAGCTTAAATGTAAAAGAACACTAAAGGGAGCAGTGGAAGAACCGGATTTTCTTTTATTTGATTTTTTTCTTCTGTGAAGGATGCTGTATTGAGCCGAACATGACAAATATGCCAGGAATGTTTGCCCTCAGGGCTTGGGAGAGCAGGGAAAGGCCCAGGGAAAGGCACCGCTGGCACCTTATCGACACACCAGCCCCACTGTTTGCACAAAAATGAGTGCCAGTGGCCAGTCCCTGGGTCGGCAGCTGCCCCTGCCCCCGAGCAGAATGCCAGCGGGTGCGGTGGTGCCCCCAACCACATGGGCACCCGCTGTGCCGTGGGAGGCACATCACCCCAGCGGCAATGGGGGACCTGCCCTCTGGCCACCCTGGGCACACAGCAGCCCTGTGCCCTGAGCCCTGCCTCATCCTCAGCGGGGGAAGCAGCAGAGCCGAGCGGTGGCAGTGGGTGATGTGACGTGGGGTGTGCAGCTCCCCGGGATCCATCTCGCTCCTGCTTATCACCGCGGTTTGCACCAGTGTGACCGGAGCGACGATGGTTTTCGTTTGGCTTGGCGAGTCCATCCATCACAGCAGCATCAGCTCTGCCCGGCTCAGAGGTGGTGCTGGAGCTCAGGACCCAGCGACAGCTTTGTCTTGGGGGAGAGCAGCAGGCAGCAAGATGGAGGGCTGACCCTCCAGGTCACAGCCACCCAGAATTAAACATGCACTGCACGCCCTGAGGGTGCACCAGCATCATGCCTGGGTCCTCCCCATTGCTCTCCAGCTCCTCTGCCTGATCCCAGCAAAACCCTTCCTAGAGGAGCCTCCTCTAGGGACGAACTTAAAGCTGGTTGCTTGGTGCTTATCTGGATCTTGGTGTTTGCACCAAGGAAAGAGCCACCGCTGAGACTCCATGCTGCTCCAAAGAGCCCCGGCTCGCCTTCGAGGAAGCCATGCACAGCGGGCTGGGGCCGGGGCTAATTACCAGTCCTTGTTAAAAATATATTGTGGTTGGTTTAAATGAGATTCCCCCAAGCCAGAGGAAGCCGGTGAGGGACTGTGGATAGATAGCGGGTGAGCGAGGCGGCTGGGGAGGGGGAGGCAATGCCTGGGTGCATTTATTTCTTTATTTACTTCCATTTCTAAAATAAAATAAAGTGCCTCTCTGTAGCTGTAGGCGCCCTAACGTCTATTAAAGTACCACATAGGAAATTGTAAAGTACAGGAAAACAACCCAATCAGCCTGACCCCTTAACAAACTCCAGCCATAGCCAAAGTTGCAGAGTAAACAAAGCAAAGCCGCCGCCGTCGCCAAGCCTCGCCCGGGCACTGGGGCTGTGCTCCTGGCCCCAACGGCAGCTGGACAACCCCACTGCCCTCGTCCTGGCCCCCAGCTTCCCCCCAGGTGCTGCTGAGGATGCTGCCACGTGCCGTCTGCCCAAACCAAGGATGCCTTGCTATCATGGCTGCAGTGTCACCCCCAGTGCTAACATTCCTGTGAATACTCTGGAGAGCATCGCTCTCGGGGCGCAGGCTCGGCGGCAGCAGACACTGATTTCAGCAAAGGCCTGTCCTTGCCCAGCCCTGGGGCAGCACGCACAGCCCCTGCCCCTCTCCACGCTGCAAAGGCAGCTGGGCTCCAGCATTGCCTGACCGCACTCTTCCAAGTATCCTTGGCCAAGAAGGGGATGATGTTAAATGAGTCAACAGTTGGCCCGAGTGCTGGGGTTGGGAGGTTAATGTCTCCTTCAAAGTCAGATGCTTCCTCTCCTCCTCACTGGAGATGATGACATCTGGGCCAGCGGTGGGTCCCATCTCTCCCAGCCAGCGCAGCGCAGGACCGATGTGCCTCCCAGCCGTGGGGTTTTTCCCAGGCCCCCCGAGCCCTCCTGACACCCACGAAGGGGCATCGGCATCACCGCAAGCCATTAGCATCAGTCCCACTGAGGTATTGCTCTGTTTCCCTGGACACCGATAATTCAGCCAGAACCTGAACAATTTTCTGTGCATAATAGCCAGAAATTTGCTCTCAGCGGCAGGCTCTGAAATCAGCATCCCAGCAGAGACAGCCTGGATTAATCAGGCTGGCCACAACTTGGAACAAACCTGCTGATTAAGCCTTGGCAGAGGCGGCGGTGTGTGCTAAGGGCCTTCCCTTTGCCCCCTGCACCGGCACAGCACAAGGGTTCAGAAATCTTTATGAAGCGATTGACTGCATTCTTCCAGAGCCATCTGCCACCAGCGCTGCAGCTGCCTGCCCCGTGTGCCCCGCACCCCCCATGTCCCCCACATCCCCCATGCCCCCCGCCCCAGCAGCAACAGGCACTGGGCACACGGGTGGTGACGCGGGGCCGCTGCCCAGGCTCCGCTGCGGAGGGGAGGTGAGCGGGGTGCCGGGAGCCTTGCACCCAAGGTGCTCCCGATGGTTGGAGGGAGGCAGAGCTGTGCAACAAGGCTTAAGGAGGGGTTCCTGATGGCCTCTAAACTCTCCCTCAGACCCTGAAGGACTCGAGACCCCTCTCCTGTGTAGGGACTGAGGGAAACTGCTTAAGCAGGAGTCCCTGCTCACGGGGATTCAAATTACAGGGCTCATGGATACTGCGGGGGACACCCTGATGGTTAATGCAGCCACAGACGCCACCATGAGGGTGCCGGTGCCCCTGCTTGGAGTACAGGAAAGGAAAGCCTTGCGGGATGCTTGGAGCAAACTCCACAGTCACACTGCAGTCCCAAGTCCAGGTGCTGCTCTCGTCTCTGAGCCTCCCGCTGTGCTCTGCCTCCCACAGCTCTCCGCTGCCCATGGGATACAGCAGGCTGATATCCTGATACACGGGTCGATGGCTTTCCCTGGGGCATCCCAACCTGCTGCTCCTGAGGCATCCCCCTCTCTCTTCCCCCAGAGAGGTACTGCCCAAAAATGCCCAGACACCATCTCCTCTCCCTCCAGCCAGCCTGCAAGCAGAGCACAAGCCTCTTTTTGCTGTCGGATGCTGTGCTCGGGGCTGGCATGGGTAGCAGGCTGCTGCCCTGGTGTCTTGTGCTTTCCCTGGGACCCGTGGGGTCACCTGCGCACCCTTCACCAGCCTGGCCCCACTGCCACGGAGACCACACTGAGCTGGGGGGGTGTCAGCACCCTCCTGTGCCACCCAGCCCTTTGGTGGTGGGTGTGAGAGGGAGCGTGTGTGGGTGCATGAGGCGCAGCCCTGCAGGGCAAGAGGCAGGACACCACCATCACTGTGCTCTCTCCTCCTGCCGAACAGCAGGATGTTTACATGATGGTTTCTGGCTGGTGAAGGACACACAAAGCCTCAAAAACATAAAACTAAATTTAAAAAAATAAAAAAACCCTCCTGTTTTTCCCACCAGCAGTTGGAAACTAAACACAGCTGCTCCACTTACCCCAAGCAGTGGCCGTGCACCCCAGCCCCCCCACCCCGCGGTGGTCCCCACACTGAGCTGGTGAGGACACGCTGCCAGGGCAGACGCACGCCCGTGGCCCCATGCCTGCGGGCAGGGCAGCAGCCAGAGTGGCCTGGGGCCAGACCCCTCAGGTGTCCTGAGCCCCCAGCGTGGGTGGCAGCGTGGGCTGGGGACACCCAGCCTCCCACACTGTGTGATGGGTCAGGCGCTGAGGCAGTGCTGCTTGCCCCAGTGAGGGGACAGGCTGCGTGGGAAGGCATGTCCCAGCCCTGATGAGCCATCCCAAAAAGGTGCCTGTCCAGTGGGGCCAGTCTCTTTCTCTCCTTGCAGAAAGAGCTGCAAGGGGCTGGTAGGGATGCTCGGGACTACAGGGATGCTCGGGGCTGTGGGGATGCTCTGGGCTGGCAGGGACATTTGGGGCTGCAGGGATGCTAGGGGTAGTGGGGATGCTCAGGGCTGCAGGGATGCTCGGGGCTGTGGGGATGCCCAGGGCTGTGGGGATGCTCGGGGCTGCAGGGATGCTTGGGTCTGGCAGGGATGCTCAGGGCTGCAGGGATGCTCAGGGCTGCAGGGATGCTCAGGGCTGTGAGGATGCTCTGGGCTGGCAGGGACATTTGGGGATGCTAGGGGTAGGGGGGATGCTCAGGGCTGCAGGGATGCTCGGGGCTGTGGGGATGCTCGGGGCTGGCAGGGACGCTCGAGTCTGGCAGAGATGCTCGGGGTTGTGGGGATGCTCCAGACTGCAGGGATGCTCAGGGCTGCAGGGATGCTCAGGGCTGGCAGGGACATTTGGGGATGCTAGGGGTAGGGGGGATGCTCCAGACTGCAGGGATGCTCAGGGCTGCAGGGATGCTCAGGGCTGGCAGGGACATTTGGGGATGCTAGGGGTAGGGGGGATGCTCAGGGCTGCAGGGATGCTCGGGGCTGCGGGGATGCTCGGGTCTGGCATGGATGCTCAGGGCTGCAGGGATGCTCGGGGCTGTAGGGATGCTCAGGTCTGTGGGGATGCTTGGGTCTGGCAGGGGTGCTCGGGGCTGCGGGGTGCTCACAGGTGCAGAGGCAGGGTGCCTGGGGGCAGGGTGCTGGCAGGCAGGGCAGTGTCTGCAGGGCTTCTGCATGGAGCCGCTTGCATGGAGCTCGACTGTCCTTGCAGGAAAGAGCAGATGAGCAGACCCCCCTGGAAGGAGGTGCCCAGCAGGGCAGTGTGAGCGGGGCAAGGTGACCTGTCCCCTGCAAAGCCTGGGGACAAGAGCAGCAGAGGCAGGAGGACGTGGCGGGTGTGCGGGAAGAGGACGGGCTGATGGTGGCACAGGAGGACACAGCTGTCTGTGTCCACGTGGAGGACGGGGTGAAGTGGAGTTTAAACATCAGCAGACACTTTCCAGCTCTAGCCAGGGTCTGGGCAGCAGAGCCGGCTCCTGGGGCGAGCAGTGAGCTGTCTCTGTGGGGACAGGCTGCGGTGCAGCGGGGGCTGGCTGGGGGGACCCCCGGTGGGGGCTGCATGCCCACCACACCATCAAGGCTGGGATTTCCCATGTTCTTTTCTTCTTCCTTAATTTTAATGCAAGTAGCAGCTACTGGCAGCAGGGCCAGCGGCAGCTCCCCAGCCCACAGAGGTCCCCACCCCGTCTGACCTGAAACTGAGGAGAAAGGAAACATTTCCCATATTTGCCATGCAACCCCATCAGCTCTGGGGCAGAGCCATGAGCAGGAACCTTCACAGCTGCTTCACCCAAAGTAACGCTCCCGGTTCTGGGTTCAAATAAGTCGCACAAGGATCTCTAGACTCCACACACAAGCAGAAGTACCAAATATCCCACAATTTCACCTTTGCCATGGCTTGCTTGGCAGGGTTTTAGCGAGTAGCTCCAGGCCCATCAGCCTCCAGGTCTGGGAGGCCTGCGAGGCCAGCAGGAGGCTGGGCTGTGCCCAGGGCAGTGAGATGCTTGGGGCTGCAGGGGTTCTCTGGGCTGCTCGGGGCTGGAAGAGTGCTTAGGGCTGGCAGGGATTCATGGGGCCGTGGGGATGCTCGGGGCTGGCAGGGATGCTCGGGGCTGTGGGGATGCTCGGGGCTGCGGGGATTCTTGGGGCAGTGGGGATGCTCAGGGCTGCGGGGATGCTTGGGGCTGCCAGGGATGCTCGGGGCTGCGGGGATGCTCAGGGGTGTGGGGATTCTTGGGGCAGTGGAGATGCCTGGGGCTGCAGGGATTCTCGAGGCCGGCAGGGATGCTCAGGGCTGCAGGGATGCCCGGGGCTGCGGGGTGCTCACAGGCAGGGTGTTCGGGGGCTGCAGAGTGCTCTCAGGCGCAGAGGCAGGGTGCCCGGGGGCAGGGTGCTGGCAGGCAGGGCAGTGTCTGCGGGGCTTCTGCATGGAGCCGCTTGCGTGGAGCTCGACTGTCCTCTAGTGCACGCCCGGCTCCATGACACGGCGCGGTGGGCCACGGCCGGGCTGGGCCGGGCAGGCAGGGCAGAGCAAGGAGGGAGCCCAGCCCCACCAAGAACGAACTCCCACCCTTCAGCCTCCCACAGCCTGTCAACCTCCACATTTGTTTGGGGCTCCTCTATTTATTCAGCATCCCACTCTTTGCCCTTCACTTTTTCCCCACCCCAACTTCCCCTTGGCCTCTACTCCTTTTTGGCCCCAGATTTATAATAGCCTCCGCTCTTTTTAATGGTCTCCACTGTTTTTTAAGACACCCGTACCTTTTCAGCCTCTCTTCAGCTTCTTCTGTGGCCTCCACTCTTCATCAGACTCTTTCATCCTCAGACTACACTTCACACTACAGTTTTCCTGGCCTCCCAACCCTTTTCAGCCTCCACTTTTTTTGTGTCTTCTACTTGCTCTCTGGCATCCCACTCCTTTTTAGCCTCCCACCCCTTTTTGGCCTCCACATTTTACTGGTCTCTATTTGCACTCTGCTCTACCTCTCCTTTTTGGCCTCCCACCCCTTTTCTGCCTCCCATCCTTTTTGTCCTCCATTTTTTTTCTGCCTCCATTTTTGTCTGTCCTCTTCTGCCCACCAGCCTCCCACTCCTTTTTGGCCTCCCGCCCCTTTTCGGCCTCCAATTTTTTTCTGGCCTCTACTTGCCCACTGTCCTCCCACCACTTTTCCACCTCCAACCCCTTTTTGTCCTCCATTTTTTTCTGTCTCTGTTTTTTTCTATCCTCTACTTGACCAACAGCATCCCACCCCTTTTTGGCCTCCACTTTTTCCTGGCCTCTACTTGCTTTCTGACCTTTTACTCCTTTTTAGCCTGCCACCCCTTTTTGGCTTCCATTTCCCTTTACAATTTCCTTGGCTTCCAATTTTTCTGGCTGCCACTTTTTTTGTTGGCAGCCACTCTTTTTTTCAACGCCCCCGTTTTTGCTTGGCCTCCTACTTTTTTCTGTCTTAAATCTTTTTTGAACTCCAACTTATTCCTGCCTCCCATTTTTGGGGAGGGAGGCTTTTTCTTTCACCACCACCAATGGCTAGGCAGGGGGATGTGGCAGCCACCCACACCATGCCTGGGGAGCCAGCACAGGCACACGGGCTGGGGAAAAGAGGAAAAGAGTGAGGGTGGGAACAGGAGAGGGCAGGAGGACTGGGCTGTCAGGTCCTGGGGGCTCTGCAGGGCTGTAATGCCTTGAGCAGCCTCACCTGAGGCTCCCCACACCTGCCACTGGTTCTATTTAAGCTCAGCATGGGGCCATAAGCCTCTTCTTCACCTCAGTGTAGATGTGCCTGTCTTTGGCCCTGTCTCCCAGATGGGCCTTGGCTGTGTAGGTGACTTGTTTCTGGGACCATGGATGCCCATTGTGGCTTGTCCCCAGCCCTACTTTGCCCCCAGCTCCTGGGGGTTTTGGGGCCATGGGGCAGCCCTGCCTCCAGCCCTGCATCCCTTTGCTCCTGCCTGGATGGACCCTGGGCCTGGCTTGGTGCTCACCTTGCCTGGGGTTGCTGATGGGGTGACCTGTGCTGCCTGCACCCGGCTCTGCCTGACCTGGGGGGCTGCACCCTGTGGGGGAGGGCACTGCCTGTGCTGGGGTCACCCCCAGCTCGCCTGTTCCTGGGAAGCAGCCACCCCTGTGCTCCCCAGCACAGCTATAGGGCAGTGGGCTCAGCTCCTGCAGCCCTTAGCAGTGCTCCAGCCCCATCGAGGTGATGCTGCCCTGTCCCCACTGAGGCCGTGGGCACTAGGGAGGCTCTGTCACCTCTGCCATCACTGCACAGAGACCCAGCCCTGAGCCATGGGGATGGCTGCAAGCCCCAGGCCCTTCACTGCACTGTCCACCACCTGGACCAGGTGCTCTGGGCTGTTTTTGGGGCCTCCTTGGCCCCCCACTCCCCCTGCTCTCCCACCACTCTGCATCCCTCCCTGCTGCCCCAGGGTGATGGCTGTGGGTTTCAGCAGCAGCTGGTTGTTTCAGTGGGAGCGCCTGCTCGGGTGGGAAGGGTGAGTCGTTGCTGTGTTCGATGCACGCTGCAGAGATTAATCCTCCTCTGCCTGGGTGCGGGGCTGGACCAGCCTGGAGGCTCTCCCGAGAGGTGAGGGTGCTTTCTTCCTGCTACCCCTTCCCCCTTGCAGCATCCTGGGCTCCCCTCTCCACTCATCCCCCCTTTCCCTTCCTGCACAGAGTTTGTTTTCACTGCAGCCTTCCCTCAGCCCAACTCCTGATGAAGCCCTCCTGCGCTGCAGGAAAGCCTTGTTTTTAGTTTTCCTCCTGGGACCATTACCCCAACATCCCTTGGCTTTTATTAATTTGGAGCTAAAAAAAGACACTTTAGCACGGGGTGAATGCTCTGGCCCTTTGCAGAGCAGCCAGGGTAGGGGATGAGCAGCCCAGGGTTGTGGTGGGGTGCAGGAGGACCCCTGGACACATGACGAGCGGGAGGCAGATGGCAATGTTTAAGGCAAAGACCAGAAAACGGTGTGGCTGTGTTATTGTGTCCGGGCAGAGAGGGAGGGGAGCGCAGCACCTCTGCCTGCACACACGCGTGTGAGGAGCGTGCACAGCCCCACGCGTGCAGCGTGTACCGGGACCCCCTGCACGGCTGCTGGCCAACGCCTGCCCAGGGGATGCCCACGCGTGTGGGAAGCCTTGCAGGGCCGGGAGCTGTGCCGTCGCGGGGAGCGGTGCTGGCGGAGCCCCGGCCCCGCTGCGCACCCGCGCAGCTCCGCGCAGGATGGGAGCGGCGGCGGCCCGCGGGAGGGCAGCAGAGCCCCATCCCTGTGCCCGCAGGCCGGTCTCCCGCACCACGCTGACCCAACGGTGCGGCTGAGAACCCCCTCGGGTAACCCCGACATGCCCAAAAGTGCTTTTGCAGAGATTGCCTTAAAAACAACCACAAACGCCTCCTTGCTGAGCTGCCCGGCTCGGTGGACCCTGCGGGCATCTGACTTGCTTGAGGCAAAAATGATGTGCCCAGAGCGAGTGGAGGGATGCCACGGTGAGGGTTTCTTGCAGACAAATGCAGGGCTGGCTCGGTGTATCGGTGAGGGCCTGGTGACATGGCTGTCACAGCGAGACTGCACCCAGGTCACCCCAGGGCTCAGCTCGCCCTGCTGCTGGGACAGACAGCCACTGGCACAGACCGAAAGCAGCAACATGGCCAGCAGCCTGGCCAGAGCTGGGCACTGGTGGAATAAACTTGGGCTCTGACCTAAGTGTGGTCAGAAAGGTGAGGAAAGGGAACTCGGAGGGTTTGGGGAGCAAGGGGTGGCTCTGTGATCAGAAGATCGGCTGGTCAGAGGCTGTGGCTGCTGGCAAGCCCCCAGGCTGACGGGAAGGATGCTCTGATCAAGTCAGGCGTTCAGATCCTCCCTCCTTCCTTAGGCAGCTCCAGGACCTACCTTTGCTAATGAGGGCGTCTTCATCTTTAACCATCAAAGAAAATAGAAGGGAAATGAGTAGCCACCGGTGTCTGTAGGTACCACCTCCTATGCTGAGGCAGTAACCTGTCCTGGCCCAGCCGTGGCTGAGGAGCAGATGTGAGGATCCTCACTCCAGGGCTCCTTTGCCCCAGCAGCTACTGGTGTGGACATGGGTTTATCAGCCTGGCTTTGGGCTGTGTGCTGAATCTGATAGGCATGCATGGCCTCCCCCTCGCCAGCCCCCTCTCCCACCCCCACCGTCTTCAAAGCCAGCGACCTGGCAGTGGTTCTGAAACCCTGGCAGAGCCTCCATGCCATGGCTTGGCATGCAGCTCAAAGGCTCAATTAGCAACATCTGCTTTTGTGGGCTGTAAAACCCTCTCCCTGCTCCCCTCCCTTGCTCTGAGCACTCACAGCTGGGAGCAGCATGGGGCTGCAGCCAGCCCTGGCCAGGGGAGCTCTGCCGCGTAGCCACAGAGGCTGCCCCTGGCTGGGCAGCTGCCCTGCCG
Organism: Phalacrocorax carbo; assembly: GCF_963921805.1. Classification (NCBI taxonomy): domain Eukaryota; kingdom Metazoa; phylum Chordata; class Aves; order Suliformes; family Phalacrocoracidae; genus Phalacrocorax; species Phalacrocorax carbo. Next base: position 1,876,452 of record NC_087523.1, read on the forward strand.
GTGTGGCATGCCACGCCACCTCCGACACCACTCTCCTGACCTGGGTCCAGGGCCTGACTTCAGCTGAGGATGCGGGGAGCAAGGGGCAGAGGGCCATGGGGGAGCATGGGGTGGTAGAGCCTGAAACAGGACAGGAATTGGAGACCTCTTATGCCAGGTAAGTGTAGGAACCCTGGGGAGGTGTGTGCAGCCAGGCCTCTTCCAGGAGGCAGCAAGAAACACCAGGGAAGGGATGGGAAAGGCATGAGGTGGAGGTCTGTGGGGAGAGCAGAGGGTGCTGCCTCCCACCCCAGCCCCGCTCACCTCTGAGGTGGGGATCCCTGGCCCGTACTGGGGCACAGGGTGGCAGGACCCTGTGTGGGATGGGCACAGATTGGGGTTTGCACAGGGAGGACCCACAGGAGGCACCTTCTCTGAAGGCAGTAGCACCAGGAGGGCAACAAGGTCCATGCTCTCTGTCCATCCCCACTTCTTCCTCCTGGAGATACTGGTCTGGGGTCAGGCTGGCCGCTTCACCCCATGATGCCCGGGCTGCAGCATGAGTGGTGGGACAGGCCGGGCAGAGAAGGACCCTCCTGTACGGCTGGCAGAGCTGGGTCCAAGGCCAAAAAGCTCCCAGCAAAGCCGTGGGGCAGGCAGAAGGGAGAGGCTCTGGCAAGGGTCAAAATGGCCTTTTTCCTGCAAATGTAGGACAGAAACCAAGATTAAATCCTCCCTCACCAATAATGCAAGAAAAAGACCCAGTGAGAGGGCAGGGAATGAGGCAGGTAACAGGGAGAGGGGGAGCTCAGCCATACCTTCCTTTTCAGCCTGGTGCAGCACTGCTCTGCATGACACAAGTGTGTGAGGTCTCAGGCAGCTGGTGAGCACCTCTCACCACCAGCACAGGCTCTTGTTAAGGTGCCATCTTTACAGCCTCCATTCTGGGAGCACTGGTGGTGCTGGGAGCCCTGTCCCATGGGCTCCCTCGTGGCCAGCTGCACCCCGCACCCCGCAGCTCCCCTCTTCCCCAGGAGGAGCAGGATGCAAATGGGGCTGTTCCCAGGAAGGGGTGCGAGGTGGCTCCCTCCCGGGCTGCCACTGTGGGTCCCTGGGCATGGGGCTGTGTCGAGAGGTGATGTGGCGGCACCAGCTGCAGGACCTGATGGGAAAACCAGCCCATGCCTCGGAGGCTAGCTGAGAGCCCCTGCCACCACCCATTGTTTGGGAGCTGAAGCAATAGGAGCCCTTGCCCAAGGAGCAGGGAGCCTGGCAGGTCTGGCTAGCAGCTCGGCTCTGTGGTCTGAAGGCTTTCCCAGGAGGGCCGTATAGAAGCAGGGCTGGACGCTGTTGACATCATCCTGGGTATGTCTAGAAATGCAGCCAAGCGGTGCTGCACAAGGGCCACTGAGGTCGGGAGGGCACAGAGCCAGCCTGGGCATGAGGATTTGTGAATGAGAGTGGTATGGGCAGTGCCGGTGGGGCAAGATTGTGGGGTGCCCCCCGGAGAGGGGGTCCCTGAGCCCTTCTCCCTGCAGGCAGCCAGCTATCCCCTCACAGCCTGGCACAAGGCAAGAGCAAGGGGGTCCCATGGGCAATGTCGGGCAGGGGACTGCTGAGGACCGACACCAAAAGAGCAAACCCTGGGCATCAAGGCATGGCTTCCCTGCCTTTCCCAGTCTCACTGAAGGAAGGGCCAGGATGTACATCCATTTCTTCCCTACCTTCTGGCTGTTATATCTGATTGCACTTGATTTACTTTTTACCAGAGCAAGAGCTGTTGTGGCTGTGGAGCTCTTGGGGCCTCTCTCTGCATGAAGCAATTTCAGCTGTGTTCTGGCTGCAGCAAAGCATCCTGCACTGGGGGCATCCCTTGGGAGAGTCCCCGAAGCCCCAGCAGTGCTTGCCTCTGCTGCAGAGTCCCCGACCTCCCTCCCAGCTGGGAGCTGGGGAGCAGCAGGGCTTGCTGGGTCTGTCACTGCATTGCAAACAAGATGTGCAATCACAACACGAGGCTTATTGCAGCTCAGCACATGTAAGGTTTCTATGGTGGATAAAGTATCTCCTGCTGCCAGTCTCCAGTGGGAGCACAGGGTCTGCGCTTCAGGGTGGGATTTCAATGACTCAGAGGCAGACACTGGCCCCTGCAGCCAGGTAAGGAGTAAAGGGAGGGGCTGCAGAGCCGCACTGGGCAGGGTGGGAAGGGGTCCGGGCAGGAGAGTGTGTGTGTACATGTAAACACACACACAAACACAAGCGTGAGCCCAGCTACCCTATGCTGAGCCCTGGCAGGAGGTGAGGACAGAGCCCTGCAGTTTGCTGGCTTGGCTGCAGGATGCAGGGGGACGAGTGTGGCCAGAACTGCTCCTGGACTGAGCTATCATGCAGGACTGCCACCCTGTGATTCCTCTGACCGCAGGTCTTCCCTCTGCTCCACGAGGCAGGGGCTGGCAGTAGCCTCCCAAGTCCAGGCTTCCCTCTGGGACCACACCAGACAAGGGCTCTCGTGGGAGCTGGGCGTACGAGGCTGCATGCCCTGCTCTATGCTCTTCTCTTGCTAGCTCAGGCCCCAGTGCAGCCAGCCAGGTTGTGCCTCTTCTCCAGCTGACTTGAATCACAGGAAGCGAAGGTTTCCCTGCACCCTGGGTACCCAAGGCAGTCTGGAGCGGCCCTTCCCAAAGGCCGGCTGGGTGCAGCAGTGGTTGCATCGCAGTGCTCTGTGTGCCTGCCAAAAGCCACGTGTCAGCAGGGTGACACAGGCTTGGTGTGACCAGCCTTCCTGCCACCCCATCGTGTCAGGCCCTAGGGGCTCTTTGAGGTGGTTTGACTATGCCTGGGGATGCATATGCCCTGGTGCCTCTGATAGCTGCTTGGAGTCCTCCTCATCATCCCTTCCTCTGGTGCCTGGAACCCCTCATGTTTTAGTTAATAATTTGCCTTTCCCAGCAGGGCATCAAGATCCCATAAAAGCGCAGCATGGAGAGCCCTTCACAAAGACCAGGCTCAGTCAGCTGCAGCGCACGGTAAGAAAATGCTGGCCTCAGGCTGGTGGTGACTTCCTCACTGTCTTATCCCCACCCGAGGGTCTGCCTGACTAGTCAGCTAACTCATTAGCACCCGGTAATGATGGAAATGGTCTCCAAATCCCCAGAGGTGCCGGTGCTCCCCAGGGAAGCCTCCTGAGCACTGGGTCAGAGCCTGGCCCAGAGCTGCCTCTCCTACCCGAGGAGCCCTGGTCCTGAGAGCCAGCCCATGCATCTCTGCTTGGTGTAAGAAAAACATCAGCAAATCATGTTGCCCTTTGAATACCAGCAGCAGCTGAAATAGAGAGAAACCCAAGGAAGGCTGAGCAACTGAACCCGTTCTCTCACCAAGGGCCATGCATAAACCGCTGTTTTTGCAATGCAAGAGCAGGGAGTGGGAGGAGCAGTTAATGTTTTCTCAGCAAGAAGAAACTCCTGGGTTGAAATAGCTCTGCGCCCTGGAAACGGAGCCCTTCACCAAACAGGGCAGTGTTTGCGCAGCCCTGTCTCAGCTGGATGATGCTGAGCAGGGTAGGGGCTCTGCAGCGAGAACGGCTCCCAGCGGGCATGGGAGTGATGAGCTCCTGTCAAAGCCCTGCATGAGGAGGCTGAGGCCGGGGCTGACCTCCGCCTCGCAGCCTGTGCTGCTGTGGGTGGGCTCCCCAGGCAGCCCTCCCAGTGCCCTCTGAGCTGCCTGCCCTTCTAGTTGCATCCCACAAGCACCCATGGAAGGACTGGAAGTGCAGGGGTGCGAGGAAAGCGGTCCTCTGGCTGGGGAAGAAGCTGAAATGGGATGGGAACAGTGGGGCTTTGGGGAGATATGGAGGAAATAACAGAGAAAAGGCCTGAAAGAGAGTTAAAGAGCATCTTCCTGCTGAAGACAGGAGGAGGAGAAGATGGCAACACAAATAGGGCCTAAAGTGCTGGGCTTATCTGGGAGCCAGCTGGCCTTTTGCAGGGGTCACTAAGCCCACTGATGGGAATGCGGGACACCGGGTCCCTTCCTGTGCTGAGCCTGCCAGGGCTGGCACGCAGAGCGCTAGAAGGGAAGGAGCTGCCTCCGGCAGCCAAGGCCGAAGGACAGCGGGGATTGGTGTTGGAGATAGAACAGAGCCCCTCAAACCCTTGCGTACCCTGTTGTTGTCTCCGTTTGCTCTTTTTAGGCCTGACAACACGCTATGCTGCCAGCCTCCTGCCTGCAGCGCTCTCCCTCAGCTATTTTGGATTTGCACAGCATAAAATTTAAAGCCTTCTGGGCTGAAACAGCAGTACCTCACCACGGGGAGATGAAAGCCCCTCAGCAGCACAGCCTGTCAAGAATGTGAACAACTGAACTGGAGTCCCAAGGCTGGTGCCTTTTGGCAAGGCAGCACGGCTTAGGGAGCTGGGGTCCTTGCCAGTATGCCCAGAGCCTGTACTGAGTATGCTGGTGCCTCAGTTTCCCATCAGAAAGCAGGATGCTCGGCTCTGCCAGGCAGGCTGGGGCTCTGTTCCCAGCAGCAAGGAATTGCTGTGGTAGCAGCCTTGTGCTTCTGAGGATAGGCTGAGAGTCCTGGCCTTGTTCAGCCTGGAGAAGAGAAGGCTGAGGGGGGATCTCATCAGTGCTTATAAATATCTGAAGGGAGGGTGTCAAGAAGATGGGGCCGGACTCTTTTCAGCGGTGCCCAACGCCAGGCCAAGGGGCAACGGGCACAAGCTGGAACACAGGAGGTTCCACCTGAATATGAGGACAAACCCCTTCCCTGTGCGGGTGCCAGAGCAGGGGCACAGGCTGCCCAGAGAGGCTGTGGGGTCCCTTCCCTGGAGACATTCACCCCCCGCCTGGACGCGGCCCTGTGCCCCTGCTCTGGGGGTGCCTGCTCCAGCAGGGGTGGGACGGGATGAGCTCCAGGGGGCCCTTCCAACCCCCAGCAGTCTTGGATTCTGTGCTTCCCACCCGTTGTTTGCACCCTGCTGAGCTCTGCCTGCACAGCACTGTCTCTGGAGCTGCTCCCACACCACACACAAGACAGTGAGGCATTTGTGCCTGAGGTAGCAGTGCCATTTCACTGTAAACACAGAGGGAGCACAGTGCTTATTTCCAGAATAATGGCTGCTGCACCCCAACCTGTGGTATGATCCTGTGTGTCCAAGGTAGGCACTGGCAATGTTTCCCAGCAAAGGAACACACCAGAGAAACCCCAGATCTGCAGGAATAACCCTCTTTGCTACTCTAGCATCTCCCCAGCTGCGCCATGAGCATGCTGGAGGGGCAGGAAGGGATGGGGTGGAAAAGCCAGAGGGAAGCTGCCTCCTGAGCCCTGCGCTGTGCTCTGGGAGCAGCAGGTGTCTGTGCCATGGCTCAGAGAAGTTCAGTCTCCAGCCTGGGTTGCGGTTTTCCTTATATCACTTTCAGTAATGTTCGACATTTGTTCGTTCCGGCTGTAAAACCTCTCCTGGCTCTACACCAGATATTTTCTCACCTCAGTGCCTCAGCTAGAGCAGAGCTAACTGTTGGAGTATCTGCGGCTCAAACACATTGGCCTTCATGATTAACATGCTCTTTGTTCCAGGCGTGCCGTGTGGTGGGAGGGGTGGGAGTTCGGCTCTGGCTGCACGGCTCCCGAGGTGCCAAGCAGCCCTGCCCTTGCTGTCGCAGAGAGAGGCCAGTGGCCCGTGCCCTGGTGTGCAGAGCCCATGTTCAGAGGAGCATGGCTTTAAACAGGACCGGTGGCCATAGCAAAGCCAAATCCCGATCTGCTGGCCTGGGCATTTGGGACAGGGAGTGTGGCGGGCGGGCGGATTTCCACACGTGGCGCTCAGGTTGGAGCGGCGCTCTGAGCACCAGCTGAGATGACAGCCCTCCTGTGCACGCACAGAGGCCATGAGCTCCCCTTTCCCACCGGGCTCGCTCTCCTCACAGGTCAGGCAGACAAACAGGAGAAGGACAGAGCCTCCCGTGACTTTCCCTGCACCAGCAGGATCCCACCTGGGCCAGCCTGATGGAGCCTGGACAACCACCTCCGGCACCTCTGTTGCTGAAGGGCTGTCGGCACAGCTGAGCGGCATGAGGGAGTTGGTTCACTTTGGGACAGAGCTTGATGAAAACCCCAGAAATAGGAACACTTGAACCAGTTCCCATAGCCAGGTTAGTGCCTGAGGCTGAGGATGGCTTCAGGTATGGAGAAGGAGCCTCAGAGCAGGCTCTGCCTGCTGTTCTGCTTACGGCAGGATTTTGTGTTGCAGAGCTCTGTTTATTTTTCACTCCCAGTAAGCTAATAGTCTCTTGTTTAAGGAGCCCATGAAACCCCTAATGAGGTGCCAGCAGGGCTTGGGACACAAAGAGATGATGGTCCCTGGGACCTGGCTTCCTTTTAGCTTTGGTGCCTGTTCATAATTCACCCCCGGTGACCCAGAAATGGAATTCTTGGGTGCTCTTTTAGGGGCTGAGGGTGAGAAGGTAGTGAGCGCCATGGGGACGTCCAACATCTGTCTGCACCGGGAGAGCCGCACGACCCTGAGGGCAGCGTGCCCATCTCTGTCAGCAGAGCACCCCACAACCCAGATTTTACCCCAACCAGAAATTATAAGGATATAAAGCTACTAGAGAGTGTCCAGAGGAGGGCCACAAAGTTGTTGAAGAGTTTAGAGGGGAAGCCATATGAGGACCGGCTGAAGTCGTTTGTTCAGCCTGGAGCAGAGGAGGCCGAGGGCAGCCTCATGGCCTCTGCAGCCCCCTCCCGAGGGGAAGAGGAGGGGCAGGGCTGGTCTCTGCTCTCTGGTGACCAACGCCAGGACCCAAGGTGATGGCAGGGAGATGTGCCAGGGGAGGGTTAGGCTGGGCATTAGGAGAAGGTTCTTCCCCCCAGAGGGTGGTGGGGCCCTGGCACAGGCCCCCCAGGGAGGCATCACGGCACCAGCCTGGCGATGTTCCAGAAGCACTTGGACAAGGCCCTCAGAGACACGGTGTGAATTTGGGGTGTCCTGTGCGGGGACGGGAGCTGGGCTCGACGGTCCTTGCGGGTCCCTTCCAACTCGGGACATGATTCTATGGTTCTGACCCCTCTGTGGGTGGGATCAGCCCCTTTGGGGCTCCGAGGGCAGCACCTTGCCCCTCGGCTCTGCCCACCGGGACCCGAGTGAGTCCCCCCCGCGGTGTCCCCTGCCGTGGCTGGTGGCGGCGGGTGAGGAGGGGACGAGCCCCAGCCGAGCGGGGCCGGGCCCCGCCGTGCTCCGGGGGGTGCCGGCGTGGGACGGGGCGCCGGGCCGAGGGCGGGGGGGGGGTCCCGGCGCCCCGCTCCCGGGCCCCGGTGGCGGCGGCGGCGCGGAGCTGTCCTTCAGCACCACGGCACCTGCCGGTGCCCGGGCGGCGGCGGGGGGGACGGACGGACGGACAGCCGGACGGACACGCGCACACCACCCACCCCCCCCCACACATACACACCCCCACCCACACCCACCCACCCACCCACCCACCCACACACACCGGGCGGGCGCGCAGGCGCAGGGCGGCGCGGCTCCTCAAGGTGTTGGCGGCGCGGCCGAAGATGGCGACAGACTGAGGGGGGCATGGGGCCCGGCGGCGGGGCCAGCGAGCCGGCGCGGCCGACGGGGAAACGGAAAAGCGAGTGAGCGGGAGCGGGGCATGCCCCGGAGCGGCGGGCGGTGCTGCGGGGCGGGGAGCGGCCGCGGGGCCGGGGTAGGGCGAGCGGCGGCGGCCTGTAGGCGGGGGAGCGGGCATGGCGGCGGCGGCGGCGGCGGCGGCGGAGGCGCGGCGCGGCGGCCGCAGGTGACAGCGGCGGCAGCGCGGCGCTCCCCGCCGCCCCCGCCGGTTCCCCGCCGCCGCGCCGCCCCCGCAGCATGATCCGCGGCGCCTGGATGTACCCCCGCGGGGGAGCCGCCGGCGGGGCGGTGTGCTGCGCGCCGCGCCGCAGCGACAAACCGGTGGCCGACCCCGAGCGGGCGCAGAAATGGCGCCTGTCGTTGGCCTCCCTCCTCTTCTTCACCGTTCTCCTCTCCGACCATCTGTGGCTCTGCGCCGGGGCCAAGCTGCGGGCGCGGGAGCGGAGCGGCGCCGGGCGGGCGCGGAGCCGCGGGCCGCGGGCCCTGCTGGCGGCCGAGCCGGCGGGCGGCAGCTGCGAGGCCCTGCTCGGTAACCTCAGCCGGGCCCCCGGTCCCACCGGCCCCTGCCCCGCCGCCCGCGGCGACCTGGACTCGGCCTGCGCCCGGCTGCACGCCCTGCAGCGGCCGCGGGGCTCCCCGGCCGGCGCGCCCCTCCGCTCGCCCCCCGCCGCCGCCGCCGCCGCTGCCCCCTTCTTCGCCTCTCCCTCCTCCAAAAGGACCTTCCTGCAGGCTTACTTTAGGAACTTCAACCTCTCCTTTTGTGATACTTACACGATCTGGGACCTGCTGCGGGAGATGGCCGGCCCGGACGGCCTGGACTGCAGCGTGGACAACCTGATGGTGGACTTGGTGGTGGCGGCGGCCGGGGCGCTGGGCGGCGAGGCCTGTAGCAGCTGCGTCCAGGCGTACCAGCGGCTGGACCAACACGCTCAGGAAAAATACGAGGAGTTCGACCTCTTGCTGGAGAAGTACTTGCAATCGGAAGAGTACTCGGTCAGATCCTGCCTGACGGACTGCAAGGTAGGAGGGGGTGCTCCGGGGTGTCCCCCTGTGCCGCCTGGGACGAGCTGCGTGCCCCGGGGGTCTCGGCTGCAGGAGGGTGCTGCGGGCCTCCTGCCCGCACGCCTGCCGGAGCTGTGCTCCCCCCTGCCCGCCAGGCTGGGGGTCTCCCTGTTCACCCCGAGTGCTGGCGTGGCGGTGGTGCTGGCGGGACGGGTCCGGAGGCCTCCGGGCAGCCGGGACGGGGTGGCGGGAGCGAGAGGTTGGAGCGGGGCTCAGCCTGAGCGCGCGTGCATTCACACATCCCTTCACACCCACCCTCCCGACACGCTGCTCCCCGCGAGCGTCACCCACACCCCTTTACACGTGCACACGCACGCCTGGGCGCACGCAGGCCGAGCTGGCATGGGCGCGGGGCTCCTCACCGCTGCCTCTGGCCTGCCGCTGCCGCCCAGGGGTGCTGCGCAGGGCTGGGGCGGCCCAGGGCTCTGCCCGGCCGTCAGTAAGCTGTGGCGTGTAGACAAGCGGTGACCTGAGATGAACCGTGGTGCCGGAGCCCCTTCCCCGTATGCAGCAGCTGTTTGTTAGCCCTTGCACCCCTTCTCCCCAGGGAGGTGTGCCGAGGGTGCCAGGATGTGCGTCCCCTCTTGGAGTTTCCCCCAGCGTCACTGAGCGTCCCCAGCGGCGGGGCATGGTCTGGGTTCTGAAAGCGAAGGGGTTGCCTTCCCCAGCATCAGTCAGATCGAGCCTCAGCATGGTGCCATCTCCCCTCCAAAACGAGAGCCACAGTCGCGTCTCCGTCTGGAGCCTGGCATGGTCCTGCTGGGCGCTCCCCTGCTTTCTCCCGAGCCCCGGCGCCGCAACTCTTCCAGCCTCCACCTGCTCCAAGCTTCCTGGCTCACCTGTACACGCTCCCTCCGGACATTGTCTCTGGGAAACATAAAGGTCTTGATAATTAAACCCGCTTTCCCTTTCTCGGAGCCGTGTCTTGGAGGAGAGGCAGCGGGGTGCGTTACAGCATCATCCCCCGAGGGACAGTGGCAGAGCATCCCCCGGTGACAGGACAGGGCTTGGCCACTGCTCTTCTGGGAGAGTTTTGAGGGACGCTTGGAGCTGCGGTGGCGGCGCGGGTGGCTCTTGGCACAGCGCTCGTCCCCTGGGAAAGCGTGGGAGCAGCACTGGGGCGCGGCGCTTGGGGACGCCGAGGTGGTGTCTTTCATCAAGGGCACAACGGCGAGATCCTGGCCGCCGCTCTCAGGCCCACGTTTCTGCATCGCTTCTGTAAGGAGCCAGTTTTTGGAATGGAGCTAGTGCTGGCGTTCTGGGCCGGTGCCAGGCCAGGTAATTACAATCTGCTTGCCTAAATTCCCCCTGCGGTTTCAAAGGTACATAGTATTCAGCCTGCACCGAGTGGTTTGGTCCTGCTGCTCTGCTTCCGCGGTGAATGAGGGGATTCAGCACTGCCCGCCGTTGCGCTGCTCCCACTCCCAGGGGCCCAGATGGATCCTGGAAGCAGGATCTTCCCCGTGTTGTGTCCGGTAGAGCGTACAGACACCCTCGCTTCAGGCTTAGTGTCCGTCTCTGCTGAGTCTGACTCACTTGTGATCGCTGGTACAGAGACCCGGAGAGAAAAGCAGAGGCAAGAAAATAATCATTACCTTTGGGTCTTGGGCAAGGAGATGTTCCCATGGACTCTAAAGCATCTAGAAACAGAGCTGTGCCTAGACGAGTCTTAATTAAGTGTCCCTGGTCTTAACATCCTTGATGAGAAAGCAGGAAACAGGCTTAGAAGATGCAAAGCTGAAGGCAGCGAGGCGCGTACCTCCTCGCTGGTTCCTTGTCACGTTGGCGGTTGCATCCTTAGAGCGTTGTGAGCACCAGCTTTGCGATTTCACAGGCAGCATTTGGGAAGCAACAGGAGAGCGCGAGCAGCAGGGCCAACCTGTACGCGAGGAAATTTCCAGCGTGGGTGCCCGAGCCTGCACGCGCCGAGCCCTCACAGCTCCCGCTCGTTTCGGTCTCTCGTGAAAATCAGGCCTCTTATTTAAGGTGCTTCAATACGTATTTAGGTGCCTTACTTTAGACTTTCACAGCTGCAAGTCTCAACCTCACCCTCTCGGTGGCTGTTCCCCATTTGTGAAATGAGGCTAAGGCCAAACTTCTCCAGTGTGGTGGCGATGAGCAAGTTCTGGCCTGATTCCGAGTCCCCTGGACTTCAGCAGGGGCTCAGTTACTCGTTGCATTGGGAAAAGCTGGCCGGCGGGATTTTTAAAGCAGCCTGAATTTGTAATTCCTACCCAGATGCTGAATAACACTGCATTTTTCTGATGTGACTGGCGGCTGCACGTTGCTCACGTGAATACCCGCTTGTAAGCGACAGCGGAGAGCTTCCGCTCGATGGTAACAACATATGAGAGCAAATGACAGCAAAATAGGAGAGGAGTGGAAGAAAACGTAACAGACAGCTCAGCCAGCGTGAGAGGCTCCTGCAAAATCCTCGTAGCAGGACTCTGGCTGCGGAGAGCCCTGTAGCTGGGTAAACAGGATTTAAATAACGTTTCTGGTGCCGGGTGAGTGCGCGGGGCAGGGGACCGTGCTCGCCGTGGGAGCAGGGCTCCTGCGCCGCGTGGCTGCCTCCCATTCACATCCTCCCTGTTCCATTATAGTGGCTGGAAAAATGAAGGGGGAGGGGGGAAGAAAGCCGCTCCAGCTCACCTGCGCTCAGCCTCCCTCTGCAGAGCCACGTATCCCCCTGTAATTCCGTCCCCAAGGAGCGGTTCGGCTCAATAAACAGCACACACGGAGCGCTCTGGCAGCCGAATCACCCCGGTGATTTTGGCTCTTTATTGCATCTGCTTTAAAACAACAACAAAAGCCCCGCTGGAGCAGCCGGTTCCTCCTTACGGCAGCAAGTTTGACCCCGAGTTAAAAACTTGGAAACAGCAGAGTGTTGCGGGTTGGTTTCAGGAGGAACAGGGACGCACAAGTCCCGTCTTTCCCCAGTAATAAATCGCCCCAGGGGCAGACCCTGGTGTCAGGGCGCTTTGCTCGGTGGGGGAAAGGCAGGTGCTGTGGGTGAGGGGGAGAGGGGGTGAGCAGCCTCCCGGGTATCCAAACCCCGGATCCATCTGTGCCCGGAGGAGCTCTCAGGGAAGGCTGGGCCAAAACCTCCCCGGGAGCTGCAGGAGATAGAAATGCCGTGAAATGGTGGGGTCTCTGTGTAATTCATCTGCTTCGATTACTCATTGCTGTAATATTCTCCTAGGCCTTTTTATTTTCTGCTTGGAAGTAGTTCCCGGGCAGATCCCACTTTTTGCATACGTTGTTATTCCCGTGCAGCACCGGCAGCTTCCAAATCATACTCTGAAAATGTTTTCCTTATTACTCCTACAACCGACAGCAAAATCCCCTATGGCTGAGAGACAGGGAAGCGTGAAAATACGTGTCTCGGGTTTATTGTTTGGTTGTGTTTTACGTTGGCAGGGGTTTGGTGGAGGCTGGCTCCCCCAGTCCCTCGCGGGCAGCTCCCCTGGCACTGTGCGGACAGGGGAGGGAGAGGGCGAAACGGGTCTGCAAGGTGCATCCGTCTTCTGAAATACGTTTCACCTCTTGCGGTGAAGAAGACCTGAGTGCCAGGCACTGGGGTTGTGGTGCTATTTAGTGGTGATCTACATAAAAATGCCTACAAGAGGGAAAATTCATTAAACGAGTGGGGAGCAGCTGCCTGCAACCCCCACCTCCCCTCTTCCTGGGCGGCTCGTACCCTCTGTCGCTGCAAGACACAGTGAACTTCGTGCGCTGAGCGGTGGAGGCGACACGTTGGTAGCATCCTTCAGAAGGGCGCCGGTGGGTCACGGCCGGGGACGTGGATGTCGCAGGGCAGCGGCAGCCCTTGCAGCGCGAGAGCCATCGGCTTGGGCTTCGCAGGACTTAGCGCAGGAAGAAATCCCCATCCCTCCAAAGCGATGCCCTGTGGGATGCTCGTGGCTGGTTTGTGCCTTTTTTCTGCCTTTCTGAACAAGCACAAAGCAGCGGCACAGCTCAGCCCCCGCCAGAGGAGAGCTTTGCTTCTGTAAAGGCAGAGCGCTGTGTTTATGCTCTCTCCCTCACCAACAGCCGTTACGGAGAGCTCTCCTAAAGTGCACGCTCCCACCGATACTAGGGCAAATCAAGATCTATGGGACAGAGCCTGCTGAATTAAGGACTCATTAGGTTGCAAGAAACAAAGCTGTGGAGAGAGAAGGACTGACAGCCAGGAGCTGCAGGGCCGGGGCTGGTAACAGAGCGCTGGTGGGATGGTGAGGCTGGACAGGACCTGTAGCATCTCAAATTATATTAGATTACCAGGGTTTCTCTGTGCTAGTGGCTGCTGAATCCTGCTGCGGCCCTGGCCAGATCTGTTTCTGCACCTCTGGTTTTCCTGTTACGTACCAGAGGGTCCGTCTGGGGGGGCCTGGCAGGGCAGGATTTCACTCCCGAGGCTTTCGCGACGTGCTGGTGTTTCCCTGCTGTGGGTGCACGGGCGATGCGGTGAGAGACGGAGGCTGGTCCCTGCTGTAAGGTGCCACAGCATCATGCCTGGCACAGCCCACACCAAGCAGCTGGGGATCAAATCTGCGGTGCCCGGCTTCAACACCCCCCGGGGGTCCTGTTTTCTTGCTCTCGTTTAGCCAGAACCAGCATCAGCAGCCGGTGTCTCTGCTGAGCATCCCTCCCTGCGGAGCATCTCCTGCAAACCCAAGCACGCTGGGGCTGGGAGCTTTGGGAGGGCCATGTCTTGGGGGCGTCCCAGTGCCAGGGACACCTCCTGGGGGAACCAAAGCAGCGCTTTACCTTCACAAAAGCATCTCAGGTTGAGTTTTTCTGGTCTGGGCTTAACAAAAATGCTGCTCAACCTGGCGCACTCTGGCTCCAAGCCTGAGTGGCTCCTTGCACAGAGACCCGCACGCAGAGGGGAGGTCCCTTGAGACCCACGGCAAAAGTGCTTTCACCAAATTCTTGCTTTTTTAAAATTTTTTTTAATGTGAAGTCCAGGATGGAGTTGCATTAACATCGCAGCTCGCAGTGAATCCACCAAAAAGCCACACCCTGGGCTGGGCGCCTGGACCCCTCGTGCAGCATTAGTGGCCCTGTGGGTGCTGTGCCCAGGAGGGGAGAAGCTGCTCCCAAGCACCCGGGCAGCTCTGGTGTCTGCACCTGGAGCTTTTCCTGAGGAACAAGCCCCTGTGGTGACATGGAGCTTTACTGGCATTTCACGGGGTGAAAAAAAATTCCAGAATAAATTCCAGAGTAATGCCAGTGGATCAGCGCAGGACGTAACTTGGCAATTTTAGCAAGACCACATGCACGAGCTTAGCCGAGTGTGCAGCTCCACGTTATGCACCAATTCCATATAAGCAAAGGTAATTTCTTTCAGCCCTGCACAAATTGTGTAAAGAATTTGAACAAAAGGAATGCGTGGGTTTAGGCGTGCAGTTACTGCAGCCACAGCCGCTGGCACAGCCCAATTCCTGGGCCTCGTGTCGGGTGCCACCTAGGTGCTTGAAAACAAAGATCAAAGATGGAAAAACAGAACCAAAAACTGACTGAAAAAGGAGTTTGCTCTGCAATAAAAATTCTCAAGGTGTCAGGAATGCTCTGGCGGTGCCCGGGACACCTGGCAGTGCTGCAGCCCAGGAGGGAAGGGGGATGCTGAGCCGGTGCTTGGCTAGTCCTGAGCTTTCCTTGGGGTTGAGACATCTCAGGATGCCTGGGGGTGTGCTGTGGGCTGGTGGCCGGACCCAGGTGGTTGCTCTGGGGTGAAGCAGCCTGGGGTGGGGGCAGCAGCCATGGGGTGCTCCCCCCCAGCACTTGGCTGGGCTGTTGGGTGGTGATGTGAATGGCAGGGGGGATTTACCACTGATTTCAGTGATGTTTGGCTGCCTGCTTTGGGCTGGTTGGTTGTCTATTAGTCCTCGCCTGTTAATGTCTGTTGGTGGTGCTTAAGAGGAAAAAAAATACAGAAGTTTATAAAGGCTGCGATTCTCCATGCAGCAACAGGCAGGCCAGCAAATGGTGCAGGGAAGAGCATGAGGGAGGGCGAGCGAGAGATCTGTCTCCATCAAACTGTCACCAAGTAGCTGCAAGTGACGCAGGTGCCGGTGCCTGTTCCTGCGCCCGTGTGCTCCCGGCTGTGCCTGCTGCTGTCGGTGCTGGATGCACGTGAGCCCCGGTTCCTCTCCGCCTGCGCCCGTCCCTGGGAGCATGATGTGCGTGGGGGCTTCACCGGTGGGGTGGAACAAGCTCCTTGGAGAAGCAGGCTCAGCTCTGGCAGCAGAGGCGCGGTGCGATACTTCAGCAGCTAACAATGCTTTTTAGAAAGGCATTCATCCCATGTGCCACGGTCCTGTTGGGTGTGGGCAGCCCCTGGGAATCCGTGAGCTCAGCAGCGTGTGCGATGGTATTGGCAAAATGCATGACCTGGTACACAGCCCGCCCCCCCCCAGCCCCCTATGCTGTACACACCCATTGCCATGGGCTGCCTGGGGTGGCCCAGATCAGGGACAGCTTGCGATGCCACTTTTCGTAACAGGCAGCGATACGTGCTGTCCCCACGGACAGAGGGATCTGCTTGTGTCACGCCGTCCGCCAGCCATGCGAGCATCCTTGTGCTGCTGGGGGAGAGGAGGCAGCACCCTCCCCACAGCCAGCCGCCCAGAGGTGGAAGAGGATGCCCACGGTGTCTGCTTGAACCCAGAGCATCGATGGATGCCTGCAAAGGGCTTCATGTCGACCCTGTCCGGAGACAGGCATCGTTTGCATCAGGAAAGGAACCTTTTGTGCACAGCAGGGATCACTCGCAGCCTGGCCTCTCCCCAGGCACTGAGGTGCCAAGACCCCAGGCACCACTGCAGGTGGGAGCCCCGAGGAGTGCAGGCAGCAGCTCCAGCCCCTCCGCACCCCAGGAGGCAGCAGGGTCTCATCAAACCATCCCACAGCCCCGGGCCTGGCCCCACAGATGCCCCACGGGGCTTTTCTTCTGCTGCCCAGCTCCCGAGCTGCCTGCCAGGGTGGGAGGCAGCAGGCAGGCAGGCAGCAGAGGCAGGAGTGCAGGATATACCTGGCTGCCTGGGGCTATTCCCGCTGTCACTGGGATGCCATTAGGATGCGACTCATGCCTGGCTCCGTGCAGAGGAAGCTTGACTCCGCTGTCGTTTGAAGGGCAATGACTCAGGGACAGCAAATCTGTGAATGAGACACGGAGGCTGCTTGGGCGAGAAGTAGCCATCTGTCCACGCTGCCTGCAGCCCTCAGCTCCTGCGGGCAGAGCCGGCAGCTGCCTGCCTGCGGAGGCTTCACCAGTTCGGCCTCACTCCTCTTCCCTGCCTGCCTTTTGCCAAGTTTTTGGCTTTCCAGAGACGTGCCTGCGTGAGCATCCCGGTACTCCTGGTCCCAGCTGGAGAAGGAAACGCTGCCTGCTCTGCTCATCCCCTCGGGAGTAAAAGATACACTCATTTGGCATCTCGGCTGACATCTTATCTCTGCACGGCAGCTTCTGCAGCACTTCTGGTGGATGGAGGCTGCGGAGGGGTGGGAGGGCGAAGGGGTGGTGCAGCGGCGAGGGGAGCTGGAGAGGGAGGGGGGCCTGGAGCCAGCACTAGTAGCAGGGATGGGGGCTCTCACGGTGAGGACTGTGCCGGCGCCTGTGTTTCCCCACAACAGGGAGCCTGGCGCACCTCGTGCCTGCAGGCAGCATGCTGCCCCGGTCCCCAGCACCCTCCGCTGCTGGTTGTGACGGGGGGAGAGGAGAAAAGTGCAGATTTTCTCAGAAGCTTCTGAACAGACGCAGTTTGGGAAGGGCGGTGGGGGCTGACCAGTGCCAGGGCAGCAAGAGCTATATTTTTGCGTTTAATGTAACAAGAGTGCAAAGTTCAACCTCCTCCAGACTTGGGTCTCTCCCTGACCCACTCCTGGTCTTCAGCATCGTCTTCCAGGGAGCTGGACGGCGGAGAGTAAGAATGACCCCAGAACCAAGGAGTAAGCTGTAAAAGGAGAGAAGTTCTCATGCTTGGGGATACAGAGCAACTACTGCGAGCCCGGGGTTAGATGGGAGCTCTGCTCTGGATGGTTTGTTCCTCACAACAGGGTCTCCAGCGTCATCCCTAAAGCCCCTGGTTCTGGTGGCTGCTGGCGACAGGTGGAGGCAGGTCCTGGTTTCTCTGGGGGGAAACCCCAGGGAAGCCTCCCTCTTCCCACCCTGGCCCCGCTTCGGCCTCACTCGTGGGGGACCTCCTCCTGGTTTCACTAGAATTTCCATTCTAGACCAGGGAAGCACCTCAAGCTGCCGTCTTCCCATGAAATGCTTCAGTTCCCAAGAACTGGCATTTTCAAAAAGGGGAAAAAAACCCTTTAGCCAGACCATTTGCAGGCAGCAGGGGCAGGTGTTGGCCATGGTTATTTCACAAGCGGCAGCTGCTCTTTCCCCCTTGCCACGTGCGAGCTGTTGCTAACGGGTCTGCAGCCCCCAGCCTGGGGAGAGGAGATAGCTGGGTGTGCGGATGCTGGCTTAGTTTGCAGAGCTCTTTGAGGGTGTGTTTGAGATGTTTCCTGCAGCCCCCACCTCCATCCCGAAGGAGTGTGGGCCCCCCTGCTGCTCCGGGTCAGGCTGCTTGTAGGAGCAGGCACAGGTAGGTGACAGGAGAGGTGTTGCTGGGGTGGAGAAGCAGCGTGTTTTGCTGGCTGCCTGCACTGGCTGCCTAGTGCTGTTGGTGGGTTTTGCTCCTGGATGCGGTCGCCAGATCCTTATTTGATCCCTGGGGTTCTCTACGGGTCCTGCTAACAGAGACACAATCTGTAGAAATGCTCTTTGTTGTGTGTGTTTTGTAAAATTTTGTAACCTTTCCAGTGCATCCGTCATCCCCGCTCAGCCCAGCCCTGCTTCCCGCCGGACTGGCAGGGATTGGAAATCTCTGTGTCCTGGGAATGCATCTGCCTGCCTGTTGAGGAGGGCTGCTTGTGCAGGCAAGGCATGTGCAACTCCAAAGTCCTGTGATATTTGCTGCCTGCTGCGTAGTTTCTAGGTGAATTCTAGGTGCGTGGTTTGGATCTATTCAACCTTAAGGTATTTGGGTCTTTGTAATGACGCCAGTAAGTTGGAGAATTGCAGCCCGATAGCGAGCTAGTTGGGCACGTGGAAAATATACCTGGGGAGGTGCTTGCAATAATTGAGGCTTGTGACTCAGGGGTGTTTATGAACTTCGCCCGGTGTTCCCGTTACCTCTGCAGCACAGCTGGCAAAGCAGTGTCCGCAGAAGTCTCTGCGTACGTATGCAAGAGCAGCATTTATTTGCCGTGATGCGTTCCTTGTTTGTCACCATTCATCGCTCTCCTGTTATAATGAGATTGTCAGGGAATGGCAGTAGCTGTTGGGCGGGAGGGCTGGCTCCCAGCACAGTCCTGGGGCAGCGATGAGCCCAGGGCATGGGGCAGCTCTCTGGACATTCCTCACTCATGGAAATGCAGGGGAAACATCTCCACTCTGCGGAGGATAATTAACCTTCATACCGTGCTTTGGAAGTTCAATTCTCTGTGTGTTAGCATTACCAAAGACGCCGACTCCTTTGCTCACCCCTTTATTTTGCAGCACCCTGCCTGTGACTCGCTGCCTTCCCTCCCGCACCCGTCCGCTCTGCGGGTGACGGGATGCTGGGCGCACGGCCCCGAGGCTCCGTGTGCCGGCTGTTTTCAGGGGTCTGGCAGGCAGCAGTGGCCAGGGGAGCCCCTGGGGCTTGCCCACATCCCAACTCCTGGCCTGGCAGGGGAGGCAGCCTGCAGGCAGGGCTGGCTCAGGGGGGACCCAGCAGATGAGCAGCTGCATTTGTCGCAGCTTTACAGAGAGTAGAGGAGAGCCCCAGCCTGTCCTGAGCTTGCTCCAGGGGAGAGCAGCAGGGATGGGGCTTCCCCACAGGACCGTGTCCCTTGAGGCTCAATGTGGGCTGGGAGCACCCACCTGCTGCTCCTGATGGAGCCCGAGAGTCATCCTGGGTTTTTCCCCATCTCCCCGGGTGCATGAAGGCCCCACCTGAAAAGGAAGGGGAGATTTCTGCAAGCAGTGTTCAGCCAGGGATTAAAAAAAAGAGGTTCTGGCTCTCAGACCTGGCATGAGCTGTGTCCCGACTTCGTGTCTCCATCAGTAGAATCTGCCAGGAGTGATGATAAGCATCTAAGAAATTATCTTTTGCCCATTTGCCTTTAGTTTAAGGGACCTCTGCACACAAGTTACGTGTAACAGGCCCTTGCAGCTGCCCAAACAACGCCAGCATCGGTGTGGGAGGCTGTGCGCCTCCCTCTGACCCCGAAAGGTGCCTGGGAGCCGGGCTGCCGAGGCAGGATGCTCCCGTCCCCCTGCTGTTTGCTGCGTGATGGGGCGGGGATGGCCCAGATCCTGCCGTTCACCCTGCTCCGTGAGGCGCACGAAGCGAGGTGTGAGGCAGCCCGGCTTCCTCCCGCTGCCACGTGTTCCTGTTCGTACAAAACGAGGCCTTGCGGGATGCTGTGCACCAGTCGAGCACTTGAGTAAGAACCAGGGGCTCCTGGCACCGTGCGGGATCGGGCCCTTCCACATGCATCGGGTGCGAAGGCAGCCCTGTCGTGACATCCCAGAGTAGCCCTTGCTGGGCTGGGTGCTCATACCCTCCCAAAAACGATGCTCCAGCCCAATCGCTTCATTCGAAGGTAGATGTACCCGCTCTGCTGGAGAAACTTCTTCCTCGCCCCCATCAGCTGGTGGGTAATTTATGACTCGTGGCACTGAAGTGTCTAGCCTTTATTTTTTTATATCCTATCTGATGTAACAGGATGTTCTCATTATCTGTATAAATGTTTAATCTGCTTTTGAATCCTGCTAAGCTCCTGCTGCAGCAGTATCTAATGGGAGTGAATTCCTCAAGCGATGCTAATAGATTGCCGGGACCTGACTTTCCCTCTGTCCCGACTCGATAGTGTTCAGCTTCCTAGCGGTCTTTAATTACCTCTTACCTAATTGGGCTGACAGCAGACTAGGCTGCTAACTAACCCACCAGTTACCTGCAGCCTCTCCGGGGGGCTAGCCGGTGAGTGATGGGCACGTGTCTCTCCGGAGCCATGCCGGCTAGTGCAACTGCCGCAAAGGAATCACTGCTCGCGAGCAGCCCTCCTGCCTGCCTCGCCGAGCCCTCCCACCGTCCAAGGTGCTCTGAAACCCCCAGGAGTTATTTTGAGGATGCTGGTTAATGGTCCTCTGGATTCCCTCTTCCCGCTGCCCGATGGGGCGGGATGCTTCCCCCAGGCAACATCCACATTTTATCCTTGCTTTTGTAGCTGAGCCATGGTTCAGTTATAGCTGCTTAAAAAGCGCTGCACCAAAGCAAAATGCTGCTCTCCCGGCCTCTGCTTGGCTTTTTCTTGCCTTCTGCTGCTCTTCTTTCTGCTCTCACCATCTTTTGGCATTAGTGTTTTGTTCAGTGCCCTCTGCAAGGCAGCCAGGCAGGACCGTGTGCTGGGGGGGCCGTTACGGAGCGGTTATTCGGTTACTCCTGCAGCCAGCGTCTGTGTTGCTGGAGCTGCTCGAGCCTCCCGTGGCCTCAGGCTGGCTGCTCCGGAGAAATGAAATTTCTCATCGTTGTCTTGTTGTGACACCTGACGGGTGTGTAGGTGAGTAGCTAGAGTCACTCATCCTCTGTTACGGGTTATTCAGGTTTTGTTGCTGCCTTGACCCCCCCAGCACCCCACGCTCCCAGCCCCGCTCTGCCAGGGGCTGGCGCAGAAACGCTCCCCGCACGGCCGCGCGCCGGTGATGGGGCTCTCTGCCTCATCTGCTCCCCACTGGCCTTCCCTTGAAAAGTGTTGTGTCGGGAGCTTCTCCGGGAGGCCGAAGGCTTCCTCCCAGTGCAGGGATGTAGCCTGGCCATGAGCGCAGAGCACCAGGCTCCCATGCCCAGACATGGAAGGTGAGCTCGATGCTGGAGCATCCCAGTGGCTTCATGCCCCTGTGGCAGGAGAGAGGGAAGGGCTGGGGCTCCGGGGGCCTGCCAAAATGCATCCCTGGCTGCACCGCAGTCAGAGTCTTTTTGGGAGGGAGGACTTGGCATGTCCCCAGCAAGTGTCTGGGTGACCAAGCTGTCCCCTCTCCCCGCTCGTCTCTGGCTAACCCGCAGGAGCAGGATGGGTGGGTGCCCCTGTGCTGGGGTGGCCGGGGAGTGTCCAGTCTGGTTTGGCACGTCTGGGGCAGGCGATGCCGCTCTCTTTTGGTGTTTCCCACCCCTTGGCTGGCGCCGCGGTGCCAGTGCTGCTGTGCCGGAGCCCTCGCAAGCCGGCGGAGTCGAGGCTCTGGGGAGGGGCTCGGCGCCTGCGTGGCATGGCCTCCCCCCAGCCTCTGGACACCTTCCCCCTCGGGCCCTGGCCATGCAGTGTCACAGGGGAGGTGGAGAAGGACAAAGCCCTCCAGATGCCAAGGAGAAGCTGCTCGCTTCCTGGCCACCAGCAGTTTGTCCCAGCCTCCTGGCCAGCTCTCCCAGTGTCCATCCCCTTCCCAGGCATACCTTCATGCTCCTGTCCTGGCCTCACCTTCCTGGTGAGCTGGTCTTCTCTGTAAACACCAGACAAAACCCTTCTTGAAAGGAGACCATAAAGCAACGGTCTGGATTTACTGTTGCCCCTCTTTCTCGGCGGGCTCAGCATGGGAGCGCTGGTCCTTTCTGCCTTTGCTGTGCTCGTGGGCTTGTGCGCATCAGACATCTCTCAGGACAGAGACTGCTGCTGGTCTTGTGCAGCCTGTAGCACAATGGGGCCCAGTCCTTCCTTCCAAGGCACTTCCAGAAGGAGCAGGCTCCATGTGCATTTTGTTTGGATTCAATACATTTGTTTTACAGCAGCGCCTGCAGGCAGCCCACCAAGACCGGGGCCACATTGTACTAGAAGCTGTCCAAGCACGGGTAGTCGCTGCCAGAAGAAATCACAGGGCGAATAGAGGGGACAGACCCAGGGTGTGGGGGGGACTGACACACCACCGGCATCCCGTACGCTGGAGTGAGAGCGGGGCTCTGTGGGCAGCAGTGAGCAGAGCACTTCCACCCCATCATCATCCTCCCTTGGAGGAAGGAGGCGTCTGTCCCAAGGTGGAGTTCGATACTGAAACGAAAATATTGTTTCATGGGAACTGTAATGTTTTTGAGCAGTGATATGGTATCAAAAGCCTACTGCAGCGGGCTGGGGTCAGCAGGAGTGGTGGTGCAGGGCTGGGTGGCTGCGGGCGGGCGGGGGTGCAGGGAAATGGGGGATCTGCGACACCCAGGCACAAGGTACCGGCTGTGGGACGCAAGGGGGCTTGGCAGTGCTCGCTGCCTTTCTGTTCGTCCAGCTGTGACATTAATTAGTGTGATTTTTTTTTTCCCCTTTTGCTTGCTGTGTAATAGAGGCAGCCACACAGCTACGCTGAGATCCCCTAAGCGCAGTCCCGGCCGCAGTGCTGCTGCGGGCTGTCCGGTGTCCGAAGCGAGGCCGCGAGCACTGCCGTTCCAAGGGATGCTTCCCATTCCAGCACAAACCACAATTACAGGCGATTCTCCTGAGCTTGTTCCAGAGTTGCATCTGCTGGGATGAGACCAGGCTTTTCCCTGGCCTCTGCACACAGCAGCCCTCAGTTGCCATGAGATTAGCAAAGAAATGAGCCTGTAGACGTGGTGCCCGTCCCCTGACAGCATCCCCGGGCTGGGAGCTGGCACTGCTAACCAGCGCCCGGGGCCACCCCGGCCCAGCACGCCCGTGGGTGTTGAAGGTGTGTTTGCAGAGGCAGGCTGAGATGCTTGTTCTCCAGGTGTTCCTAAGGTGTGTGTCGAGCTACCCAATATCATGAACTTTAGTGCGATAGGATTGTTGCTGGGCTTTGAGTGTATATGGTGCATGGAAGCCATGCTTTAAAGCTATTTTCTCTTAGTTTTAAAACATGAGTGCTTAGGGAATTTTGTGTGTCTCAGACTTGTCTTGAGTAGCTTGGAGGGGAGTTTATTTTGGGAGGCTTTTTTTCCCCCCCTATAAAAGAAGGGATATTCAGATAGCTTTAATTCCCAGTTCTTGGATTAAAGAGACTAAAATGCTAAAAACTCGAGCTTTTTCACGAAGTCAGTAAAGTGTTGTGAGCAGGTAGCTCTGACTTATGTTGCTTCTGGGTAATTTGGGAGCGACTTCATCAATAAGGTCAAGGGATGCGGGTCTGGTCCCAGGATGTGGCTGGGGAGCACGGGGGTGGTTCCCCTGCCCCGGACCCTTCCCGAGGACGAGCCTGGCCGGTGCCAGACCCAGCACAGCCTCCCGTGCCCATTCTGCCCCGGCACACCGCGCGGCCGCAGTGCTGGGGTGATGAGCCGGGGTGCAAACAGGCATTGTGCACGGGATGGCTGGGGGAAGAACTAATGGGAAAATAAACCCCGGAGATGGGTGGGTTGCAGGGTAGCAGGGAGCCAGCCGGCGCTGGTGGGCAGCAGGCGGGATGCCGGTCCCACGGCATGGCGTTTCCAGCCATGTTTGAGGAACAGTGGCTCTGGCAAGCAGCTGGGGTTCGCACCGGTGCTGTTCCCAGCACCCCGCAGCCCCCAAGCAGCCGGCCCCATTCCCACCGAGCGCCCGGCCCCATCCCACGCCATTCCCGCTGGCAGCCTCCGTCACGGTGCCCGGAGCCGCAGATGCCGACTCCCCTCTGTGCCCTACGGTGCCGGGGTACAATGGGCAGAGGCGCCCCGGCCCTCGCCTCCCCTGGTTGTGAAACGGAGGATCCGTGGCTCCGGCGCTGTCATCACCAGGCACGAGTCAACATTATATTAAAAAAAAAAAAAGTAAAAACAATTAAAAAAAAACAAACCCCAGCCCAACTATCGCACACTGTTACTGGGTTTTGGGGTTGGGTTGGTGTCCCCCCACAAACCACAGCACGTGAATGTGGCAAGGCAGGGATAACGCAGCCCCAAAACTATCAAAGAAGTTACCAAAAAACCAGCTGTTACCGATATGATGTTAGAACAGCCTATAGCAAGGCTAATTTAAACAGCGTGGGTTTTTTGTTGTTTTTTTTTTTAAAAGCTCAACATTGTTAATGTCAGAATTGCAGGCGACAGTAATTGAATACAATGGTAATTGGACATTGCCGCTTGTGTTTGTGACTCCTCCTGGCCGGCCGTGGACGTTAGCATTCCCTTAATCCTCTGCCATCCAAGGGAGCTCTTCTCTCCCCCTCTGCGTGTCCTGCTTCCCGCGCTGCATCCTGATGTGCCAGAGCTTGGAGAGATGCCCGAGCGGCTCATTAGCAGTACTCATTTCCCTGTGTCCAAGATTAATGAGGCACAGCCACTCCAGATGCTCATCTCGGGCCATGATGGAAATGAGAGTCCCAGGAACCACTCTGGGAGGGGAAGGGGCAGCTCTCGGCCGGGGGGTCTGGCAGGGGCAGACAGGGATTTCTCCTCCCGGCCCACCTGGAAGCTGATGGCTGGGCGCAGACGGTGTCCCGACGAGCGAGACGTGAGCGAGCTCCCTGCGGGCACAGGTGGATGGGGCGGTTTGGGGAGGAGGGTTTGGGGTGCTGATGGGGGTCTGGTGTGAGGGAGCGGCGAGCCCGGTGGGGCTGGCAGGGGCTCGCGGGATGCTCATGCACCACCCCAGCGCCGCACAGCTGTGGCCGGGTCGAGCACTCGTGGCCTCAGCAGCAGCAAAGAGGAGGAGCAGAGTCGTGACAGCAAAGCCCAGCAGCTCCCAGCGTGAACCCCCAGCTGCTGGCCCAAGCACGCTCCCAGGTCCCCTTCCAGAGCTGACCCCAGCGCTTCCTCAGATTAGTCAGCAGAGCCCAATATTATTGTAATTAAATACAGCCCCGGGCAGCTTTGCCAAGCTCTAAACTCGCACTTGGTTTCTCAAAGCATCCAATTTGCCTGCACCTGGTGGAACCGCTTATTACTGCGGGTCAGCAGCTCTGCTCTCCTTGGGCGTCCCCTCGGTGGCAGCGGCGTGGGTGGGGGGATCGGCCGGTAGCGCTGTGCTGGGGGGTGCCCTCGGGTGCTGTGACGGGGGAAATCCCCGCCTTGCTCAGGCGTGAGGTTAGCAGAGGGTGAGCACCGAGTCTTGCCTTTTCTATGCAGAAATAGGTTATTTTGTAGGGGAAGGTTTTTTTCCATCCTCCTCCTCCGGTTTGCAAATCCCCCATCCAGAGAAGCGAGTGCTGGAACAGGGGTGCTGCCCCAGCCCCTGCCTCTAATTACAGAGAAGGGGTCACTGTGGCTGGGCCAGGCTCCCTGTGCCATTAGCAGAATTTTCCTGGTGGAAACCTCCCAAGCGTTGATTCCTGCTCTAACGGGAAAACAGCAGCTCGTTGGGTTAATTATAGCTGGTGATCCCCGTGGCCATCCAGACTATCCCAAGCACTGCATCCTCTGCAAAGGTGTTGCATCCCAAGGATGCTGCTCCATCCCTGCCCCCCGGTTCTCCTGAAATTTAGCCGGCGTGGTTCAACAGGCAGTGCCAGTCTGTAGAAAATACTGGCAGCAACTAGATCGGCATTGAAATGGCCAAAATACTTTAAAAAAATGAGTATGTTATTTTGTGCAGAAATACTGAGCATGCATAAGGGCTCTAGAAAAGCTGTTTGAGGGGAGATGCCATCCTGGTACTGACAGGAGGCAGCGGGAGAAGCGCAGGCAGCGAGGAACGCAATTTGGCACAGAAGTGCCTGCAAAAAGGCTGTCCCTCTGACTGCTGCCTTCAGATATCGGTGGAGGTGTCAGCGGACAGGTAGCTTAATTAGACAGCTATTGGAAATCCAGTTCATTTTATTTCTTTTTAATGTCTTTTATGATGGGGTGTTTCAGCACACCTGCAAAATTCAGATGCGGATAGATCGCCTGTCCTCCTCCTCACATATAAATCGGGTGTCTGAAGTTGGCCCCTTTCCTAGGCAGCAAAACTCCTTGTGCTTTCTTGGAGCCATTGAGCCAGTCCTCCGAGCTAAAAACGGAGGAAGAGGGCACTGAAATAGAGCTTTTTGGAGTTCAGGTCACTTACATTTACTTGGCCAGGCTGGAGATCAGCCAAAAGCAAAAACAGAATGGAAGAAATGCTGATTGCGACCAAACTCACTTCCTGAAGAAACCATAAAGAGCGAGCCTGAAAAACAGCGAGCTTTCCCCATTGATTTAGGCAGAGAATAAATTTTTTCCTGTCCTAAATTCTCACACATCCTTTATAACAGCAAGAGAAAGCAGGTTGTGCGGGGTAAGCTCTGAGGTATCTAAAGCTGTCAAAAAACCAAAGCCGTTAGGCTGCTGCTTGAGCATCCCGGCGGGTTTGCTCCTTGCCTGTAACACAGAGCCATGCAGGCGTGTGATGGAAGGATGCTGGTGTCTCCCAGAGCGCGGGCTGCGGTGGAGTGGGGCAGCCGCCAGCCACGTTGTACCACCAGGCATTCACTGCCTTTTGCTTTTGGACAAAGATGGGCGGTTTCCATCACGTGCAGCAATGCCTGCTGCAGCCCCCGGCAGAGCTGGACACAGGCTGGATGGGACTGGGGCAGCCGCACTGCTCCGGTGCTTCCCTCTGGGCAAGTGGGGCTGCTGGAATGGAAAGTGAAACGGGAAGGCACCCGGGAAACCTGGGAAATCCGGGTGCCTGGTCACCATTTCTAGGTGAGAGCACCTCCTGTGCTGAGGTGGCTGAGGTGCCGCCAGCTCTTTGCAGCCTTTCATTCAGTATTCTCATTAAATTCCCAGGAATGCCGTTGTCTGAGACCCCAACCCTCTGCCAAACTCCCTGACAGAAGTCAAGGGGAACATTTTAGGGGGAAAACAGGCACATCCATGCAGGGTCTGCTTGTGCAAGCCGTGTTTCCGCAGGAGAGCGGGGTGAGCCCGAGCTCCTTCCTGCCGAGCTCTCGGGAGCCTCTCGGCCATCCCTTCTGCCTGTGGGGCCAAACCGTGGGTTGCTGCAGCCCAGAGCTGGAGCTGGGACAGCCACGGCCCCCTGCTAGGGTGTAGCCTCCCTCCTCACCGGGCTGCTCGTGTCCCCAGGTGGGGGCCGTGAATGCGACCGGGGCCTGGGAAACAGCGTGGGGAAGAGTCAGGGATGATTAAAGGACTGAAAGGGAGACTCGCAGGAAATGTGAGAGAGTAAATCAGTCGAGCTTGCCTAAGTTATGACTAAGTGGGGAGCGTGATACATCTGTAAATATTAGAAATGTGTAAACACAGAGGAGGGAGAGGGATGGTTTATGGAATGATTGAAGGGAATGAACTTTTGGATGGAAAAATGTAGGTCAAGTACAAAGGAGAACTTGTAGGCAGCGAGATAAGTGCTTTCAGCGGTAAAACAACCTCCTCGGGAAACGTGGGAAAGTCCCACTGATGGAGAGGTTTAAGATTAAGCCAGACGAGGACCTGGAAAAAGGGGTGAGCGGGAGGTATGGGGTCTGCGTCCCATCTGGACCCTCCAGGCCGGCAGACGGGACCGGGCCCACCAGCGGCACCCATCCCGCTCCGTGTGGGCTGCGCTGGCCTTCGGGAGGTCCCCCAGGGCTGCTGGCTGGGAAACCAGGAGACCTCGTCCTTACGCAGTCGTTACCTCGCAGACATTGCATTTCTCTTGTGAGGGCCCACGTGCAGCACGCCTGCGCCCCCCGGCACCGCCGAACAGCCCTGGGGAAGCGTGGAGCGGCAGCCTCGCACCGCTGCTCGCCCCAGGGAGGGGAGCACCCACCCCCGGCCCTGGGCAGCGCCTCGGCTGCGGGCCACGTTGCAGGTTTGATCCCTTTGCCGTTCCTGACTCGGCTGTGGATGGATGCTGGGGTCTGCTGTTGTGTGCGCTCTCGCCTCGCATTTGCAGCAGAATTTTTGTGAGCAAATATAACACTGCGAGCGGCATGTATGCACTGCATCTATTTGCTATTTATTATTCATGACCACGGAGCACTGAGGAGTGGGTGCGAGAGAAAGACTTAAGTAGCAGGACATTGTTGGCACTGTGTATCCGGCAGGTTTGTTGCATAGCAAAAGCCCAAATAATTAATCACAAAAAGCGAATGGCAACTTATCTACTTCTGGTACGTATCTTAATTCTTGTTTAAATTTGCAGGCTGTTTGGGGTGTAGTTAACGCATCCTGTTTGTAATCCTGAAAACTTTATAACTTGGGGAAGAATTCATCCCACCCAACTTCAGCCATTTAAAATTCAAGGAGCTAGTCGAAATCCTCCACAGGCAGCAGGGAAAGAGAGCAGCACTTCCAGCCCTTTTGCTGTTGGGCGCTTGGGGTACTCTGGTGCTTCGGAGGGATGTGTTGCCCTCTCTCTGTTGCCTATAAAGGCAGTCCAACTTGGATAATTACTAATAATTAAAGTAATAACTAATTTTAGAGAATTGAAATTAAGGAAATTGACCCCACCTCAAATGCCTTTAATCTCCAAGAGACCTAAAAACTCTTTGGAAAATGTGTTTCATAGCAGTTTCCCCTGGCGAGCTTGCTGGGGGCAGCTCTGCATGCCTGCCCGCTGCCTGCCCGGCCCGGCCGGCTGCGGTGGGATGCCTGTGCCCTCTAACAGGGAGAAGGGGAAGGTGTCGCCTTCAGCCTGGGGAGCCTGCGGGACGGCTCTGGGCTCTCCTGGGGCTGCGAGTCTCGGTCGCCGTCCTCAGGATGTCCCCCCCAGAGGCATCCCCACGTTTCGGGCTATCGCATAGTATGTCTTCGCAGCTGCAGGCTCTCCTAGGCAGGAACCTCTCTGTTTTGCTCCAGGTTACACGTGCATCTGTAGTCATGTGTAAATAACAGCGTCATGTCGAGGCAGGGACTTGCTGAGTCCTTGACCAAAGTAGGGATGTGTCGCATCTGGCTAAGTGATGCTTGATGGTTTGAAGCCCCTTTTATACCTTCTGGTTCTCCGTCCCGTCTATTGTAAGGTGTCACTGTCTCCTGAGATGTCTAACCTGTTGAGTTCCCTCCCGTGGAGAGCAATGCTAGATGCTTTCCCGAAGGAGAGGAGCTCATGGCGCTTGTGGAGCGTCATGTGCCACCCCACTGAGGAGTCCTCCTCCATCCTCCTCGCTGTCCCGCCGTCCCCTTGCTCCCGGCACTGTCCCCGAGGGAGCGGAGGCCGCTGGGGAGGACACACGTTGCAGCTGGGGTTGTGGCATCCCTGGGGCATGGGCTGTGCTCGCCCTGCCCGTCTCCCCTCCTCCTCCTCCTCCTCAGCCCCAGGGGGGATCAGCTCAGGCAGATGCAGATCCAGACCTCGAAGCTGTCCTCACACTCTGATCGCAGAGTCAGTCCCTTCTCTGGAGCCGTTCCACTTTGTCTAAATAACTGACATCCAGTGGGCCAGGGAGAAAACGCAGGACTGAATTTCCCACATCCCAGCTGAAAGCCCTGACCACAGGGCTACGACTGCTCTGAAAGCCTTGTTCCATATATTGTGTCCTGGTCCCGATTAAACTTTTTGTGATGAAAGTTTCACCAAAACTAACATGCTTCCATGAAAATTCTGGTTTTCATGATCTGGCATTTTCCAGGAAAAAAAAAAAAATCAAGAAACTAAAAGAACTTGCCAAGAATTTCCCAACCAGCTTTAATCCCGAAACACTACCATGGTCCAAACAAATGATGATAAGGATCTATGGAAACATGGGGAAACAAAGAATTGATGTTTTTAAAGCCTCCAGAAAATAAAAATGCAGCTGGAAGGAGGAGTGCAGTGTTTTCTGCAAGCACGCCGAGGAGGGACATTCATTCCCTTTGAATCACAGGGAGTCCTTTCTAGTTGGTTTCAAAGGAAGTTGGATGTGGTCATTAACATGACCTTAACTCTGTCACTGGTGCCTAGATATATTCAGAGATGAGCTGGAAGTACCACGGAGGGTGCTGCTCTTCCCAGCGGTGTCGTGGGTTTCTTGCAGGCTGAGGAATGACTGCTGACCATGAGAAACAAGAGATCTCCCTCCCTTTTACAGCAAGCGAAGACAAACAATTTCCACCCGTGCCTGATGCTGGGGAGATAAAGGGAGATGCGGGAGATACGGTCTTAACCGAAGCCATCTGGGCTGTGCCTGGCCGGCTGCGATGGGCACGAACGCACGGAGGGTGGAAGGGAACCACCGCCTCTGCTTTCTCTTCAAGAGCTGGTTTCTGCTGAGGAAGGTCGTCTCGGCCGGCTGCAGATGAAAGCTCCTCTATCAGTGGTGGCGGTCCCGAGGGAGGGGGACCAGGGACCGGCCAGGCTGGAGAGGCGGGGGTTGTGGCACAGCCTTGCATCTGCAGTCGCAGGTGAACCCCCAGGTTGCTTTTCCTTCTGGAAACGTTGCCGAGCACAGCTCTGTCCAGTGGAAAGGCGAGCGGAGAGCACAGGGGCATCTGTACCGCCATTTGGTACATTTGAGTGTCAAAATATGCCTGCAAAGCGGACGTGTTTCCCCCAGGGTCTGCCCCTTGGAGCCAAAAGAAATGGCACAGCGAAAAGCGCCAGCTTTCTGTGAATTGGGAATCTCCCCCAGAACCAGGGAGTTGGGTGGGGAAGGTGAGGAAGGTGTTATTTGGTGGCAGAGAGGGATGAGCCTGAGGCTGAGGCGGCTGCGTGTGCTGCATCCCAGCCGTGCCCACCTGCTTCTGGCCAGCAGCTTTTCCAGCAGGCAGAGACCTTTGGAAATTCCCAGTAAACATCACCCCACGGTCTGTTTTGCTGTCCCATGTCCCATGTTCAGAGGTGATGGGGGCCAAAGTGCTTCAGAGGAGGCGTAAATCCCTACCCTGCCCCGGGGAGCGGCGGGGTGTCTCGGGGAGGAGGAAGATGCTCTGAGACAGGCGATAAGCAGTGCTTGAATTCTTCATCTGATGGACCAAGCTCTCGGGTCACCGGTCTTGGCAGAGTCACCGCGGTCTGTCGCAGTCCCTGTCTGTAGGGACGTTAGTCCGTGTGGTTAATTAGCTTTGTTTTTGTGGTGGATTTAGTTGATTAGATGAGTTCCACAGTCCCAACACTTCAACGGTTTATTTTAATTGATTGGCGGGCTCAGTAAGCAACCCTGACGTAGTGACACACATTCCTCGCGTGAGCTAAGAGGAGATCCCCCTTCCCCTTTCCCCCCCCC
The DNA here is from genome assembly GCF_963921805.1 of Phalacrocorax carbo. Classification (NCBI taxonomy): domain Eukaryota; kingdom Metazoa; phylum Chordata; class Aves; order Suliformes; family Phalacrocoracidae; genus Phalacrocorax; species Phalacrocorax carbo. The sequence continues at coordinate 1,907,178 of NC_087523.1, forward strand.
CCCACGTCTCTGCAGTGCTTTGGCTGCCCCGGCATTTGGGGAGGTGACATGTCCCTCTCGGTGGCTTCCCCTAGGCTGTCTACAAGGCTTGGCTGTGCTCCGAGTATTTCAACGTGACCCAACAACAGTGCCAACACCGGATCCCATGCAAGCAATACTGCCTGGAGGTGCAGACCAGGTGCCCGTTTGTGTTACCGGACAATGACGAGCTGATCTATGGAGGTTTGCCTGGCTTCATCTGTACGGGTAAGGAGGTCCGGGGAGCGGGGCTGGGGTCCCGCATGCCGCGGGGGGACGGGGCAGGGGTGGGTGATGATGAGCCCCGTCGTGCTTTGCAAGCGGTGCACCAGGTTTTGGAGGCTTTTTGGGGCGGAGGGGGAAGGAGGTACAGCGTGGAAACACGCAAAGCACTGCCCGACTGCCGAAATGTGGCCATCTGGGGGTGAGGAGTAAGGGGTTAATGGAGGCACGGCAACAGCCCATGGCTTAGTGCAGGAAATGAAAGCCCTACCTCTAATTGAAAGCTAAAGCATGTCAGGGGCTGAAGGTGACGGGATTAAAGCAGGGCTGGGACATTTAACTGCTAATAGCAGTGTTTGGGGTGTCCTGAACACGTCCCAGGGCCGCGGTCTCTGCCTGCGCTGTGGTCTGCGCAGGCTCACAGCCCCACTGGGGCCGGGCTGGGGAGTCTCAGGGTGTCCCGGTTCTCAGGCTCTGCCCATCCCGTGGCACGTGGATGGCAGGCACCAGGGCTCAGTCCCTCAGCAGCCCCGTCCGTGGTGTCCCGCTGACCCCCTCCTCTTCCTCCGCTTCCTTCCCGCAGGGCTGCTGGAGAACCAGCTGCCTGATGAGGAGGCCAAGTGCTGCGAGGTGCAATGGGACTCCTGCGACCACCCCCCAGACAGCAACGACCACACATCCCCCAAATCCACAGCATCAGAGTCACTCCATTTCCACCGCCACGACCCCCACCTCCATCACCAGCGGCAGAACCACTACCACCTCTACCACCACCACCACCACCACCAGTACCACCAGCCCCACTCCCCGTCCTTGCTGCCGGTCTCCGCAGGGTCTCGCCTCGGCAGCAGCAGGATCAGACTCTGCGTGCTGGTCCTGATGCTTCTCCACACCATGGTGTCCTTCTCGAGCGTGCACGGCGGCAGCGGGGCGGCCGGCGGAGGGCTCAGCCTGGAGGCCCTGCCCGCCCTGGAGGAGAGTGTGGCACGGGACGAGTGATGCGAAGGGGAAAGCCGACCTCCAAGAAGAACGCCAGATCTTTTTCCACTAAGGGGGGGCACATGCTATTCCTCCAATGGGAGGCACGGGATTGGGGGTGACGCACACACACACACCCCCGCACATACCCCCAAGAGCTGCTCGCCGCGGGGCATCCCCGTGATGAAGAGTCTCTAATGCGCACAGGGCTGCGGGACTCGGCTTTGAGAAGGGTTCGGTCAGTAGCAGCCGGGCGGCGTGGCGTGCCCGGCCTCGCCGAGGCGCCAGCGCAGGGAGGTACGGCACGGGGGCTGGGGGAGCGGAGGGGAGGGGGTCCCTTCAGAAGAGGTGTCCCCTTGGGACTGCCGCGCATCTCCCGGCTGTCTGCCGTGAGTGCCTTGGGCGCCCGCACCTCACCCGCCAGCGACATGCCAAGGGTTTGACAGTCATCCCAGCCCCCATTTCTTTTCCTTCTCGGTCTGTAAATCCCAAAGGGCCAGGCGGGCGGGGAGGCAGCCCCTCTTGGCACAGCCTTGCCCCCCACTCCTGTCCCAGGGGAAAAAACCCACCAACTCAAGGCAGAACCATCCCGGCGGGGTGCAGCGTCCTCAGCGTGGCATTCCCCTCGCTGGTGGGATTTGGGGGACAGGAGCGGGACACTATTACGCTACACTGTGGTACTACTCGGGGTTCGCCTCGTTACATCCCCAACCTGCTCCGCCAGCCTTACCTCTCCTGCTCCTCTGTGCAAGGAGGTGGAGAGGGAGGCAGGAGGCACGGGGCAGGAGGGACATCCCTGGCATTCCCGCATCCCACTTTGCGAAGCGTCCCGATGATTTGGTTTAACCTTTTTTTGCTTTCTTTCCTGACCGGAGTGGCTGGTCTCCGAGAGGAGTTAGGGAGGTGTGACTCCGGCCGTGCGCAGGCTAAGCGGGGGCGTGGGGCCACGCACGGTAACAATCGGATGCAGGGTGTCAGAAGGCATCCTTCCATGCTTCCCAGCTACAAATCATCAATTGGAAGGCAAAAGGACTGGGCAAAAGGGCTGGAGAAATCTGGCTTGTAGGGGGAGTCTCCCACACAAAGAAGAGGCGCTAATAAAGCCCAGCTGGGGAAGAGAGTTTTTGTCAATACTTTCTATCCACGGATGCCCCCCCAGATCAGAAAATTTCTAGGAGCCCAGCTGTGAGAGCTGGACTCGGCCGGACAAGGTGCTCTCTGGTGCAGCCTCATTTGGCTCACTTGGGTTTGGTTGTTTTTTTTTTCTAACCTGAGCTCAGCACATCCAGGGATTCAGCCCCAAATAGACATCAGGTCCCGCTTGCCTAGGAGCTCCCAAGTTCCCCACCCGCCCACCAGGAACTGTTCCCAGTGTGAACGCTGCGAGGTGGTGCATGGGGGACAGCGCTGCACCTCCAGGCCAGGCACCAGAGATGAGAAAGTTCATTCTGGGTGCGGGCGAGGGGAAGGAGGAGGGTGCGTTTTAGCACGAGTCAGCTGCAAAATGTCCTGGTTGCGATACGGACGTGAACCTGCTCGTTGCCTGCAGAGGACGGGCGATGGTCCCTCTGGTTCGAGGCTGCCTCTTGCCAGGGAGCCTACAGCAGAGCCTGGGGTGGAGGGCTGCAGCCCTGCTGGGAGGCAGGGATGGAGCAGGAGGAACGTCCTGCTGCATCTCAAACCGATCCCAGACCCCTGCGAGGGCCTGAGAAGTCCCAGAGTTGAGGCCTGTAAGAGTTTTGTGGTTTCTGGTCTGTTGACGTGAGGCAAACCCAGGCAGAGCCCCATGAGCAAAGCTACTTCCTACCCGGCTGGAAGAAGGAAGTACCAGGCATCTCGTGGGAAGGACAGGTTTCCTAACATTTCCAGCCCATTTCCAGACCAAAGAGGCTCTGAGAAGCAGCTGAATGTTTGATTTCTGCTTTGGCTTGAATCTCGGAGCTTTGGGGTGATGTTTACACGTATCAGTTGCCTGTTACCAAAGTCCCGCAGATACAAAGCCTGTGAACCCGCTGGCCCTTGGTGGTTGGGCCAGGAGAGGTGGAGCTCACGGAGGAGGCAGAGATCGTTTCCTCAGCAGATTTCCTTGCTGTTGCTACCCAGAAAAAGGTAGGACCGTTCTCATTTGACTGTTCCTCACAGCATCGGTATATTTTCAGTCTAGTTTACACCAGGCCAAGAACTTGGGCATGCAACAGTTCAGCAAATAGGGATCCAACTCCATTTGCTCTGCTGCAAAGAAATGAGTTGGGTAGCTGTTTTGATGAGTAGCAAAAGCATACAGCCAGACCGAGGGAGGGAGCACAGTCCTGTGCCTGCCTCGAGACAGCCGGATCCAGTTCCTTCTTAAGGAAATTAGATTTTTCATGTACTGCCAAGAGTTAAGCTAATTCCAGGCGCCTCTCTCAGAGATAGGCTGCATCCAATCTTTGAACGACTCATCTAGAGAGAGAAGAATAGCCCAGTGTGGTGCGTCAGCAAGTGGCCCTGAGTCACTGGCCCTATTCATTGTCTGCTGGTGAAGCACAGAGCAGCGCCCAAGCCCGCACGCTCGCAGGCGGCGCGGTGTCGCGGGCTCGCGGTGTCGCGGGCTCGCGGTGTCGCGGGCTCATGGTGTCGCGGGCTCGCGGTGTCGCGGGCTCGCGGTGTCACGGGCTCATGGTGTCGCGGGCTCGCGGTGTCGCGGGCTCGCGGTGTCGCGGGCTCGCGGTGTCACAGGCTTGGCGTGTCGCGGGCTCGGCGTGTCGCGGGCTCATGGTGTTGTGGGCTTGCTCTGGTGAATCCAGTGCAAACACCGTTCCCGAGGGGTGCGTGCCCTTCCGCCAGCTTTGAGGCTGTTCCGCGCCGCCGGCGAGCAGAGCGGCGGTGCCTCGGGCAGTTTCTGGTAGCACCGAGAGCGGAGGTTTTGTGATGGGTGATTTCGGCAGGGCTGCGGGAGTGAGGTCGAATAGCCTGAGTTACCTTCAGGGACTCGGGGGGGCGGGCAGGGTTTTGCTAAATTAACCTGGGAGCTGCGACAAACATCTTCACCTTCCATAACGTCAGCTGATGAGCATCATCTCAGGAGGCAGAGAGCCCGCGCTGCATCCCGATGAATGGCCTGAAAGCTGAGCCGTCTCAAAACTGGGGTCATTAGTGTGATTGCTGAGGAGGTGTAGTTGTGTCAGCCTCATCAGCGCGGGAGCGAGGAGGCTCTGCAGGGCCAGTTGTTGCTGGAGCCAGGGGAGAGCCGCACGTTTTCCAAGCGGCGGCTTCCCGGGAGGCGTTCACGTGAGGATAACGTGCCGGGTCGGCAGGGAGGCTGCCGGGTCCGCGGGCAGGGGGAGCGCGCGGGGCGCAGAGCCGCGCTGGCAGGCGCAGGGCTGGGCTTTTACCTAGTGTGACTGGAAGGAAAGTGCTGAGTCTTCACAGACCAAGGCTTTTGGAAGGAGTTCTTTTATTTAGCGAGTCTGGGCTGCTGTCAATAAGTTCTGTGGTTTTAGGGCACCATATGCTGTATTCAACACTTTGCCAATCTCGTTAAATGAATCCAGACGAGGCCGTTCACAGAACAGGACGGAGCAGCTGGAAGCGGTGTATGTCGCAGTCCATCATTATAAGGCTGTCGGATAAAAATCTTCGCTTTGGTCTGACATTACAACCTTAATAATCCTCCATCTATATTAGCTTTCTCTTTGCTGTACAAGAGAAAAGTCCAGAAAAGAGACGTTAACATTGTCTCAGATAATGCCACTGACATTATTCTTATTAGAACATGGAGTGAATGTGCCTGGGATGAGGAGAGAAAGGGTTTCTTTGCCCCCTGCGTGCAGGTACGCTTCAGTCCGAGCCCCTCCTGTGCCCGGCGCAGGCCTGGGAGCAGGAGCCCTTGGCAGAGCCGCGCTCCTGCAGCCACCTGGGACCTTGGAAAACACCAGGATTTATCCTCCGGGAAATTAAAACCAAGGTGCTTTCTCCTTCTCATTCAATGATCTTATTTCTTCTCCCTAAAGAAGGTGCCACATATTGCGATTAATTTATAAAACCCGACCTTTCCTTCAGTGGATAAACTTCTCTCTGCTCAGAGAATCATGCCCATTGGAAAGCAGTGATTCCTCCCTGGCAAAGGCTTTCTCTGCCCCGTGGCACCGGGGAGCCGAGGGGTGATGCTGCGGGCAGGGTCCGGATGCGGGAGGGCAGAGCAGATGGGGCTGCGGGAGGAAAGGTAGCCGGGTCCTGCCCAGCTGGAGCGTTAGTGCTGGGTTTTGCACTTTAATGTAACTGCCAGTTGTACAAATTAATTAAAAATAACTGAAGAAAAATCCCAAAGAAAGGCCCTGCTTCCTCTGGTGAAGATTAATCGTTAGTTGGGCCTTTTTCTTATGAAAATACAGATCCATGGTAGCCCCAGGCAAAAGATTCCCAGGGAGAGCCCTCACCATTCGTGCTCTGAGTTAGGGAAATCACTTTGAAAGCATCTGACAACTAAAGCAGAACATGTTGAGTAACTTGGCAACACTCAGAAAACATCTTGAAATGGTTTTTGTTCAACACATTTTGCTGTGCTTCAATAGGAGATGTCAGGGCAGTTCATTCACTGCCACTCAGGACTGCAGGCGATGCTGGGAGACGGTTCCTCTGCCCGCCTTTAAAAAAAGAAAAAAGAAACTCCCTGATATCTGCTGCTCCCGGGGCAGGATCCTCCTCGGCCCTGCGATGAAGCGTCTCGTTGCCCAGCTCTGTACCTCCCTTCGGGGCGGCGAGGCCTCCCCGCGCCGCGCTTGCAGGGGAGGCGGGTGATTTACAGCACGCAGCGGGGCCGCTTGCGCTGCCGGTGGGACAGGGACCCCCGTCCTGCAGGGAGGGGCACTGTCCTCTGCTCAGCCTTGGGATGGAAGGCTCTGCCCTCAGAAAGTCATGCAGCGCCTTGTGATAAATTATAATATGATACCTCGCTACCACCCCGGAACGGAATGCCTATAGAAATGGGGAGAGACAAAATCAGGACAGAAACATACTCGATTCTGCAAAAATCCCTGTTAAAATCCATGCGGTGTGGCAGACGATTTTGTTTATGGACTTCTGAGCTGCCCCGCAGCTTCCCATCCGTGGGGGTATAAACCTCTCTTAAATTATATTTGAAAAGTTAGGAAGGGCAGCGTCTGATGTTTAGGCAGGACGTTAATAACGATCTACTTTAGCCCATCAAAGTCAGCTCTTGGGCGTCCCAGCGGGGTGAGGCTACATTAGGGACCCCGCAGTCACCCCTTGTCCCCCCGCGGAGGGCTCTCGGATCACGGCAGCCCGGGGTGTGGGGGGGGCTGCGCAGGTCCAAGCACCGTTTAGTTTTATTTCAGGAGTGAAGCTTTTCATCAGGTTTTTGGGTGTTCTTTTGGGGCGACTGCTTCCAGCCCTGTGCGTCTCTGCAGGGAGGGGGATAGGGAAAGCCTGCTCTGCTCGTGCTCTGAGTGCCAGCCAAGAGAATCCAGGTGTTTTACACCATTCCTGCAGCCCCGGGCTCCGTCTCAAACAACAAAGCCGGCACCGACCGCGCTCCCCATGGCTGAGCGGGGGAGAGCATCCTCCTCCCAAATACGGGGCTCGCTCCGCCACCCACGGGCTGGTCCTTGGGGGGGTCCCACACGTGGCCCGTGTCCGCCCCGGGCGCAGGCTGGCGGCCGCTCGTCCCGCGGGGCGGGGAGCGCTGGCCGTAGGCGAAGGAGGGGTCTTACCTGTGCCCCGGGTGGTGCAGAGCCGCGCCGAGACCCTGCGAGGGAGGCCACCGCTACCAGCGGCTCCGGGGCAGTGTCCAAAGCGACCTGCAGTTCTGCCCCCCCTGGGGTGGAGGGAGCAAAGGAAACGCTGTGGCCGTACGCGAAGGATAGGTGATTTTCAATTAAGGGTGATTTTAAAAGAAAATTATGTAATTCCTTTTAAAAGTTGTTGGGGTTTGAGCAAAGCTCAGCCCCTGCGCGCAGGACCGGGTGTTCGCGGGCAGGAGATGGGCTGCGTTACTAAAGACCAGCTTCCCTTCATAGGCTGCGTGTCTAGTACTTTTGTTCGAAACAAGGTCAGGAGTGGTTTCCAGCCTCGTTAGCGTTTAACGCCGATCCTTTTTCAGGCCAGGGGGTCGACAGCTTCGCTTGTTGTAAACTGAAACTCCCCCCCCAAAAAAAAAACATTAGGTTTGGCTTATGAAATTTGGGGGTGGTTTTGCCATTTTTAAACGTATTTGGGAACTGTACGTGCTTGAGTTGCAAAACAAAAAGACATTTCAAGGCAGACTGGTTTTTTAATTATTTTGAAACTTGTCAAAACAAGCCATATTGATAATTGTGACCGATTTTTTTTTCAAATTGAGAAATGGATCAAGAACGGCCCTTTCCCACAAAACCTTTCATTTTCAAAAAAAAAAATGGGGGGGGGGGAGGGAAATCAATCACACTTTTTCTGCTCGCACAGTTGGAACCGGTGGCAGTGGATTCGGAGAGAATAGCAATTTGTAAGGAATTCCAACCAGCTCTACTTAAAATAGCATCCAGCCAATTTCTTGGGGGCAGCAGGCTGAGCGGCTCCGTGGTGAAAGCGAATTGGAGAGCTGCCTTTCTTACCAGGACGGTTCCAGTCCAGGATAAAACACCTTGGGAGCCGCTTGGGCGCGTTCCCCTTGGGAATTCGCTGCTGAGGTCCCGCTGCCTGGCGGGAAGCACATCGTCTTCTCTAGGTCCTCAGCCATCCCACTAACCAAGCTCTGTTTTCTTTTCCAAACCAAAACAAATCCAGCTTCTTCTAGCCTCCCATGCATTCAGACATCACAGTTACGGGATGCCTTCAAAACCAGAGATACTCCCACATGTTCGTGTGGGAGGTTAAATTTGGAAGAAATTAAACGCGCTGGTCCGGCGGGGATGCCACGGAGCGAGAACAGCAAGCGCCGCGGTTCAGCGAGAACCGTTTCAGGGGAGAGTAGCGAGGAGAGCCCCGAGGAAGGCGCCCGTGCCCTCTCGCCCGTCTCCATCGGAGCGCGGGAGGTGCTGTTTCTGGCAGCCGGGGCGAGGTCTCTGCGCCCCTCTGCTGCTGGCGGGAGCCGGGCCGGGGGGTCCCGGCGCGGCGGCAGGCGCGAGGGGCGCGGGGGGACCCCCGCCGGGATGGCTTTGCCTGTGCGTGTGTGTGTGACCAGGCTGCTTGTGACCGAACCCTTCTCAAGTGCTTGTGAAATGTCGGTGGTTACAGAGCTCAGACCTACAGAAAAGGGTCCTTTTACAGTACACGGTGGCGAGGTGAAAAGAAAAAAAAACCAACAAAAAAACCAACAAACATACTGCTGAAGTCAAAATATTCTTTCTAATCCCCCTGCCCGGTTTCTCTTTCTTTCCAGCTTTCTTCCTCTGCCTCCCGGACCCTCCCTCTCTGTTCCCACCCCCCTTCTGTTTCTCTTTCTCCCCTCTGTCATAAGAAAGTGACTGTGTCCTCGAGGGGACAGTTTTCTTATGCCATTTTATACACTGTGCTTCATGTTTAGAACTTTTTTGCACTAGTTCCTATTACATTTATTTTCCAAAATGGTTTGACAGAAAACAAACAAAAAAACCCAACAAAAACACAAAACCATGCTATAATTCAGTTGTATTAAAGATATTATCCTACTACTCTCTGTGTTCAATAGTCTCTGTACCTGTAATGCTTTCAGTTCTGTTGTATTTTGGGGCAGAGGTTTTCTCCGCTCCTTGTTTAACCCAGTAAAGAAATAAAATGTTAAGAATTGATGATAACTTCCTCCTCCCTTTCTCTGCGGTTTAATTTGGGCCGTGTAGGTCCCGGCGGGCTGCTCGCCGTCCGGGGAGACGCGGCGGGACGGGCTGCCGGCCCCCTGCTCCCCCCACAACCTGCCCTGCAAACCCGGTCCCTCTGTCTGTCCTACGGGGCTTTTTTTTTTTTTTTTCCTGCAAAATCCAATCTCAAATGGAGGACAGAGGAGGCGGAATGGAGGGACAATAACCCTGCCTTACTGAATTTGATTTCGTAACCTTTCTTTATATTCTTTTGTTTCTTGCCTTCACATTTTTTGCCATGGGGCTCACCTCAGAACAATAGGGGCAAAGACTGTCACCAAGAGATTCATCAGAGAATAATGACTAAACCAGGGTATCCAAATTTTGCCCAGCTGAAGTCCACACCCACATATAATCTGGAATTAATTCATCTGGACAACAGATCTCGGCATGCAACAGAGCTAGGACACTCCGCTCCAAATTGAATGCTGCATGCCAGGCTGCAAAAGGCCATGTAATAAAAGTCTGAATTTACACTTTGGCCATTCCTACCCCGAGCTGAAAATTCTCAGTTTGGAAAGAAGACGAGGAAAAGAGAGGAAAAAAAAAAAAATAAAAGGAATGAAATTGGATGGAGAGGGAAATAATTTTTTTAAAAAGGAGATTGGTGCGGAAGGCAAAGGCGAGGGGGAGGGCGCTGGGGGGCATCGGCTCTGCTGTAAAACCAGGGCAGAGGAGAAGAAGTGGTGGGTGCAGGAGGGAAGACACGGAGGGCATGGCTGGGGAGTGGGGGGCTGGTATGGAACGGCAGGAGGGGCTGAGCGAGTGAATAATTAGCGGGATACATCATGGCTAGAATGGAGGGCGTCATTTTCTGGCCTCTCACAAGGTTCTCGTTCCTCTCTGCCCAAAGCAAATCGTCTGCAAGAGACAGGTTTCCTTTGTGGCTCAGAAAGGAAAAAAACCAACATATATTCACGGGAGTTCCTCGAAGAGAGGAGCTGGCCCGGGAGCGGGAGGCTGTGCTGGAAGGGCTGCGCTCAGGTGCGGAGCCGGGGCTGCCGGCGCCCGGGGGGCTGCGCGCAGGGCTCCCGCTGCTGCACCGTCCCCTCTCCCTTCGCCTGCAGGGACGCTTTTGGCTCTTCTCCTTCGCCCCACGCAGAGCCAACACACACATTCAGCCCTTCAGCTGCGAAACCCGGAGCATCCCAGGGCTGCCTGCCCCTGCCGGCAGCGGCACACCTTCCTACACGCGGACACAGGCATTTCTTCCCTGGCCGTCAGCGGCAGCGGACGGATTGGTGCCTGATTTTCATTTCCACACCGCTGTGCTCGGGGTATCCACTAGCTGGGTGGAAGATGGCATCGCACCTCCTTTCAGAGGCAGCCATTTCATTGACGCGACCACCCGGTTGCCTCTTTGTCCACAAAACCCAAGGCGGGAGGTTCGGGGTGCCCGGAGGGGCAGCCGAGAGCATCCCGGTGCTACTCTGCTCGGGCAACTAGACATTAACATTATCCAGCCCATTTTTAACTGAAGCCATGCCGTTCACTTGTTTCTTCAGTCACATTAAGCCATCTACAACCTCCCACGAGGTCTCCAGCAGCAATAACTGAGCGAATTCCCACCAGATTTCTCAGGTAACCTTCACACCTTTGGTAGGGAAGCGAGGGGGCAGCGTAGATGCCGTACGGAAACATCGCCATTGCAAACCAGGGTCGGTGGGGTCCGTTGTTCTAAAACCCTTTTGTCCTGCTCTGTTCCAGCCTATTGTTTTGGTTTTCTGGTGCTGCCAAAGAGTAAAAATAAGGCAAAGTCAAGATGGTTTCTAGGACAAAGCATGAACATGAATTTCTGATGTAGAAGCATGACAGCCAGCAAACAGAACCGGGGGAGTCTCTTATTATTGGCACAGAGGGGATCATGCACAGCAAACAGAAAAGCATCCCCCCGAGGCCATCTCAGCATAGCACTCAGGTGGCTCAGGTTAGCACATATCCTGCTGCAGGCACTTAAAGCCAACTCGGCCATTTCCTAACATCTGCAGGCTCCTCCACTTGCTTGTAATGTTCTTTTAATAGTGGTTCCTCATGGGTGTGTCTTGAACTGACCCAATTTGAGCAGCTCTGGGCCTCAGCTGGGCTTTAGAAACTACATATAAGAGTCCTGCAAAGCGCTTAAGCTGGTAAATAGCTTCAGGAGACACAAAGCACCAGATCTCCCAGAAAATGAGTTTGGGATCACTTTTTTTCCCTTTGGGAGCACTGCTGGCAGGATGGGTCCCAGCAAGCCACGTGTCGTCACCCATTTCTACCAACCTCCTGCTGCAGGGATGAGAAAGCACCGGCGGGCTCCTCCGCCGCGCTCGGCCATGGGTAGGTGGTGGTGATGAGCTACAAAGCCTTTCAAAATGGACCTGCTGCTGGAGATTAAAAGCTTGAGGGCCTGGCCTGGGAGGGGGAGCACAGCCAAAGGGTGGGAGGTGTAGCCTGAGCTGCTTGCTGAGCCTGTAGGAAATAACGCTGTAGGGTGGCTTTGCTGGGCCAGGCTCAGGGTGCGGGGTGTGCTGCTGCAGCAGATGCCTAGGGACGCTGTGTAAGAGCAGGGCAAACACGCTCCTGAAATAACCGTACATCAACATGCAGTTAATGGGTTTTTCTGAGCCAAATACAGGGAGTTTCCTGGTATCTCTTTATGTAACAGCTCTAGATTGATGTTTAACTGCTGAATTTGTGCACCTGCATTCTTGGACCCAGCTACTCCCCCGGTATCCCCCGTCCTGCAGCAGTGACTGCTGGAGTGCCATGTTGCATGCTCCAGAAGGTATTTGTTCTTGGCCACCCCTTTTAATGCCCACGTGTCTGAGTAGCATCCCTCACCCATGTTCTCCAGGCCTCTCCTGGTTTAACAGACGCCAACCATCTCTCCCCTCAGTCACTGCCTTTCCAGGGAGAGAGGTACCATGTGTGCGCCCCGTCTCCCCCCAGGATGCCCTGAAAGGGGGTGGCTTCTGTTAGGGGTTGGAGACTGTGTAAAAAGAAGGCAAGACTTATGGGGCCAGAGAAAGGGGCAAGAAGACACACGCCTGCCCAGCCTGGGAGGCTGCGATGCTGTTTCTGAGCCTGCAATGAGCACTGGGCAAAGCGCAGGGAAGGGTCTCGTTGGCCACATTGAGCCTGAACTGATGCAGCGGCCAAAAATCCACCCGGGATCGTGCTGGTTCCCAGAGATTTCATTAGCAGCCATTTAAAGTTGATGCGAGTTAAGAGGGTATAAATTTTCATGCCTATAGGCCTGCAGACACTAAAGCTGGAAGGCAATGTGGAGTGAGAGAGAAATTTCTCAGCTGTAAATTTGCCTTGTGACTCTATAAAAACTGAAATGGGCAGTGTGAAAATATTTCTGCTGGAAAGAGCATGGAAAATGCTGCACCCCTGAGAAAACAGTACAAAGCACTGCAGACCCAGATCAAACTCCAGGCTTGGAAACGCTTTGAGGTGCGAGATGGGACTCTCCAGACACTGAAATCATGGGTAGGGTCTGGATTTCTAACAGCATCTCTTCTGGGTGTGAGCTAGGAGTTCCCTTTGTTTCGGTATTTATTTATATAGTCTAATAGATGACACACAGGGATCTGCATTCTGGTTTCTCAAAGAAGAAAGAAGTATCATTTTCAAGCACGTGCATCCCAAAATCGTGCTGACTGTGTAACTCTATTTCTGAATGACTTCAGAGCTCCTGAAGCTTCACCGTCTTCCCTGGGCACAGGAGTACCTGGGACTCGTGAAAATTAGGCAACTTGTTAGTGTAGATCTAAAACTGTGCATGAGGGCCTCGTCTTTCACACCAACATTTGAACACGTGACACTAGGAATCTTGAAGACAAACTGTATTTTATTGTCCTCCTCACTCTTCACTGTAAGAATGTGGTTTTGGGCAGTTTTCCACCTACCAGGAAGCCCAAGGATGTTTCTAGGCCTTTCAAAGACTGCATGTTCTGGATACATTCAAATCGGAGCGCCTTGATGTTGGCAAGTTCTTCTTCATTTGTTTTTATGTGGTCAAGCAGGTCTTTTTGGGGTTTTTTCTTTGTGGGTTTATGGATTTTGTGACTGGAAAGTTAGTGTGATGCCGCCTCAGAAAACTGATGAAAATCTTGTAGTTAAGAGCTGAAGAAATTATTAATGATCATAATTTCCCGCATTTTTTGCCTGGAGGACTCCTTTGTTCTCTTCTTTTTGTCTAAAATTTGCGTTAAGTAAGAGCTTATAATTTATTTTTCACTAGGAACCCCCTTGCCATGGCAGAGCAGGAGTTGCCTGGATGGGCTGTAGAAGGTGGGTTTATACCATTTTATACGCAAGATGCTACGAGCCAGACGGGTTTTACTGTGTGACTTTTCTCTCTCTCACTGTTTTTCCTGGTCTCTCCGTTGCCCACTTTGGATCACGGCCTTGATGCTGCCATTCTGCTAGATCTGCTTCGGTAACTGAGGAAGAGCAAGGTCATACTGATGTGTTTCCTCCACTAAAAACATTGGTGTCTTTATTAATTCAGTTTTAATTGTATTGAAGTGAAGTTCCTTGATGGGAAAGGGCTGGGAAGGGGGGTGTTTTCCACCTCCACAGTAGAAATGCCTTTTCTTTCTTTCATCTATATTCATAGAGATGCATATTTCAAGGAGAGGGTCAGGCACAGGAGAAGGTGTTGCTGGTGCCACATGGGACTTGGTTGATTGTCCCCTCTCCTGAGCTTGCCCTGAGCCAGAAGTTTACTTAAAAGCCCTGTTAATTAAACCACATCAGGTGAAAAAGTAGGTCCCAGTAATCTGGGTGGGAAAAAAAGAACAAATTAAATTCAAAAGCCTGAGAGTGAAGCACTGGAAGTGCCTCGGTCATCATGTTCCTGGAGCTTAGAGAAGGGTAGATCCCCAACGGCCAAGGAGATTTGGTGGTGGTCAGCAGGAATGTGCTGGTCCCATCCTGGGGACTTCTCTTTAAATAGTAGCAGAGGAGACGAGTAAGGTTAGGCTTGATGTTGTAGGCTGAGTTTGGGAAGGACTGGACACAATCCTCATCCTCCTCCTGTTGGCCTAATAAGCAACTAGAACTGGAAAGCGGGACATGCTTAGTTATGAGTTATTTCCAGTCCAACTGCATTATCCAAGAAGAAGTCAGCTCTTGGTTTTTATTCCCTGTCAGACCCCCTGCTCGCTCCTCTTGGGCCCCAAAGAGTCTTCCCTCTGGCAGCCCCGTTCCAGCCATCACCCTGATCAGCGTCCTGTTTCTGTCCTCCTCCACAAAGGTCCGTTATGAAATCAGCTGTACATTGAGAACACTCGCTCCTGGCGAGAGCAGTCAAGAGCCTTCAGCTGGTGAAGGTGAGGGTTCACAGAAGGAGACTCTGGAGGTGAATTTGGTGTCCTGTTAGGGGAGCAACACGGACATGCCGCGTGACTGCCATGTGTATTGCTCCAGTGCTACCCAGCATGGGTCCAGCCCTCGCACTGCCCTCTGGGCAGCTTCCTGTAAGGAAAAGTGTGTAGGATCTGGTTTTCCTTTTAAGAGGGATGTGTTAAGTGCAAGCAAAGATCACAGACCTGATAAATCCAAGGGATGTCAAATGACACTGAACTTCCTCACCTTGCTGTGGAAACATCAAGGGAAGGGACCCGAACCGAGCAACAGGAATTGCTGTATGCGATGCCACACTAGGGAGAGGTTATCTTTGTATTTTCTATGGCACATCACCTCATTTATGCCCCGCTTTCCTTTTCCCTACCAGTCTCACTCATGTTTTTCAGTGTGAAATGCCTCCTAGCTACCCTTCATGTTTGATCTGCTGCCTTTTCCGAGGCTGGCTCTAGGATGTTCCCGCACTCCTCTTCCTCCAGTCTTTCTCAGCCTCTCCCCACCACCCTCCCCGCTATCACTCAGCCTTCTTTCCTCTGATTTGACCTTTGATCCAAAACTAATCGGGGTTGACCCACACCTTCTCTACACAGGGATTAGCCGGTCATTGCTACCCGGGCATTTATTCCTTGCAAAACCGGTTAGTGCTCGGTCTTCCCCCAAAATGTTTCTCCACTTGTTTGATGCTAAGCCCAGCTTAGCACCCGGCCTACAGTAAAGCCACAGGTAAGTCTGTGACCAGCTCAGAGGAAAGTCTTGCTGTCAGAAGATCCCCTGACATGTTTGTATTCACAAGCTTGTCAGCATTTGGCTTTTTTTTTAATCTCTTGGGGAAAATCGCTTCTGTTTCTAACACCACTTCAGATCCTCCGAGCCTAGCTGTGAACAAGTCTAGCATCAGTGCTAAAACGCCAGATGCCGTGGAGAGCCGTTCTGGGTGAGGCTACACTAGAAACCGTCACTGCGCTGGCATTGGGGACGGTGGAGTTAGGAAGCCAAAGAGAGAACCTCTTTTCTATAAACTGTAAGTTTTTCATAAAAGCCTTTCTAATTTGTACCAAAGAGACTCTAGCACACCCTTGGGACTGGTAAAAATAATAATAGTTTAAGTGGTAGAAGACTGTGAATTTGAAACAGAAGGTTATGAGATTTAGAAGTATTACAAAAACGTCAACATTGTATATCAATAAGTGTAATTTAGATATACAAAGGAGATAGCAAAGATTTCAACAAAGAACTGTCAAGTCTTACCTCGTCAGATCGTTTCTGAAATGAAGCAGATGTCTTCGTCCGATGGATACAGAGAAACCGGCCTTCATATCCAAAAGTACGTTGTTTAAAATCACAAATGGATTACTCCTTTCAAAAATTACATGGTTTGCTATTTTTCAATCATTTATTTTTTTTTTATTCCGAGATGAAACACACATGTTTATATTGGCTGGTTTAGCCTAGAAATGCAGCATTTCCCAAAGCTAGCAATCCAGAGCTCGTGGAGCCATGACTGCTGGACCCGTAATAAAAGAGATGAAGGCAAATGGCACTCATTAGAGCTGTATCTGTTCGCTGTTTGAAATATGCCTTTGTAATAAGCAATTTCATTTTTACTATTCCATACCACAACAAATGGCTACTGCCCCTTTCCAAATCCTCTAATCAATGCTCAAATGGCGTTCTTTATCAAGCCTTGATCCGACGTGGGCTCCGCAGAGGAAATTGCTGGTTTAAGGCTGTGTTACTATAGGATATTACATCTGAGCCTTGTGATCTTTCTCCTCACTTAAATCTGCAACTGCTGGGATGCATCTAAGAACAAACGCTCGGGTTTTCCTTCCCCTGGTTATTGCTGTCATGTAATATTAACAGTCTCGAGATTGCAAATCACTGAAATCCCAGGTCACCTGGAAACCAAGCCCCTTGCGCGGAGGTCCCGTAGCTGGATCAGGGCCTTGGGTGTGCAGTTTCCAATAACTTAAGAAGTGAGCAGAAAAAGACAGTTCCATATGTCCTCCTTATGACCGCTCCTGCTTTGATATACATTCCTTGGATTTATCCTTTTCAAAGCCAGGGCTTCAGTTCTGTACCCTGGACTTCACCCTACCTTACCTGAGATGCTTAAAAGTTTGAGTTTAGCCCAAAACTACGTGGTAAGACTCTGGTCCCTGGCTCCCAACAGCTACTGACCTCTCCTCCCCACTGGCACCTCTGCGGGGGCAGCGAGAAACATGTGGCTTTCAGGAACGCTGGAGCCGGGGCACGAGGGGGCTTTGCTCCACCATCTCCCACCCTGCAGCTTTATTTGCTGGGCAGGCAGAGGCTGCGCGAGGGCTGAGGGCTCAGCTGGGACCCCCCACGTCTGGCACGGCAGCGTTGCCCTGGCCGTCGAGGGAACGCTGCCGGGAGGTGGTGTATTCACGTGGACGCCTGTGGGCATCAGGCACAAGGACACACGGGTCACAGTGTTACCAAAAACCATGGCAATCTGGATGATTTTTAATTCTTTTCTTTATTTATTTTTCTTCAACGCTGTTTCATTTTTTTTTTCTTTTCTGCTTATCCCAGAAGAGCTGCTTACGCCAGCCTAAATCATCCGTGCGGCTGTGACCTGGGAGATGTGGTGTGCTACTGTGCCATAACTAAAGCTGCCTTAGGAAGGAGGCCAGTGCCGAGGCCACCTCGACCCTGGGCTTTTTGATGCTAATAGCGAAGCAGCGGTGGCTTATATACACAGCGCATCAGAGACGTGGAAGCTGCAGGCCAGGTGTGCCTGAGGCAGGGCAGGGTGAGGGCTCCTCGCAGGGACCTGGGGCTGGCGGCTCCAGGGGTGGCTCTGGAGGGCAAGTGGGCTCGTGTGACCATCCCACCGGGTGACAAAGGGGAGACGCCGCAGCCCACAGCGCTCCCCTCGTGACACGCGACGGTGCTTGGCGCGCTCGCCGCGGCAAGCCCGCGGCCGCGGCTCCTGCGAGTCCCTGCCCTGTGAGAAGGGATTGGCGAGGGGGAGGTGGGACATTGGGCAGGCCCTCGGGGCACCCCAAAGCCCCTGCCCTCCTGGAGCAAAGCTCGGGAAGAGCCGTGTCACGGCTCCTGTGCTGATGGACATCTAGGAATACCCTGGGGAACCGCAGCGGTGCGAGAAAAGTCTGCGGCTTTCCTGCGAGGCGCAGCAAGCGCATCGGTTTAGTCAGGTGAGTACCAAACCTCCAGGTGTGTTGGGCTGGGAAGAGCCTTGCACAGGCTGGGTCGTACCAGTGGAGAGATGGGTAGTACTGGAGCTCACGTGCTTCACAGAAATTGAGCTCATATAATTTAGAATTAACTCCGCCAGTGCAGTACTGGGTCTTGTGCGTGGACTCATCCCCGCAGAGCAAGTTGTCGTCCCGGTTTCACGACTGAAATGTCTCCTCCAGCCAGAGGGGAAGCTGATGGGAGATGTCCCTGCCCTAGGTTTGTGGCGTGAGTGCGTGTCAGCCTCTTCTGGCTTCTGCTTCTCTTGCTTCAGAGATTTAAATTCTGTGGATAATAATTTAATCAGGATTGTTTCTCCAAAGAGGTAATTTGTGCCGTGCATTAACAGAGACAAATATCAAATGACCGAAATCATTTGCAGATGGAGCGGGGCCACAGCTTGAGCCCCGGTATGGGCAAAGCGTGCTGCAAGACTCATCTGCTTCTGCTTTGAGGGCGGTCACTCTCTTCGGTTTTGGTGGGAAGGGGCATGTTTTGGGGGTCTCCCACGCGGACGAAGGGAGCGTGGCTCTGTGGGGTGGCTCCTTTCCGCCCCCCAAGGAGCACGGGGGGAGAGGGGAGCAGCAAATCCAGAGCCGTGTTCCCCGGCAGACGGGTCAGGCAAACATCTGCGCCAGAAACGCTGGGGCCTGAGGAAACTCCTGCCATCCTCTGGCAATGGTCCTCCAGTCAAGCTAAGCGTTAGCTGGACGGTGCAGCTCCCTCCTCCTCCTCCCTGTTTTCACATGGGCTGCTGGTGACTGAATATTACTGATACAAGCAAGGGGCAAACCAGGCTCTGGGCTTTCTGAAAGGGTGTCTTTCATATAAGACTTATATTCCTTGAGGCAAAGACCATATCCTCTTTCATTGGCAACAGCGAATCCTGAAACCGTCACTCCAGGACAATAACTTGGAAGACTCCTCCGCTGCCCGCTCGCCTGAGAAACCTGGGATGTGGGGAGCCGAAGGGTCGGGGGCGATGAGGCAGCGAGTACCGGGGCGGTTGTATAATGTGGTGTGGAATATCATTGTTCCAGCCAGGATGAGTAAGAGCACAGCTGACGCTGGTCACCGACTGCACTTCCATGTGTCTGAGGGAGGGGGAGGCTGAGAGACAGTTGCACAGTTGAAAATAAAGACAATAAGTCTATAAAAGTTTAAGAACTGAATAGATTCCTAACATTTGTTTTTCATTATCACCAAATAACATATAAATAAACATACAACAGAACCAAGAGCAACATCCTAGTTACCCTCTCTAGAAGAAGCTGTGTTTAGGCTTAACTTAGCCTTCTTTGGCCAAACCTCCTCCTTGTATACTCGGTACTGAAACTAAATAGCAAAGCTGGCTAAGCAATTGGGCCTCCATCTTCCCTCAAAACAGAAAGCAAAGGCTTGTCTATACAGGCAAGCTAGAAGTCAACAAGCTGCTAATTCTTAGAGGTCTGTAGTACAAGGGGAAGAATATGTGTAAATAAGCACAGTAAGAGTCAACAGACCCATTTTTTTCTCTCTCCCTGTAAAAAGGGGACAAGCATACATAACTGTTGTTGTTGTTACTGCTGTTTAACTATTAGTGCACCTCAAAGGAAAAATGTCTGTCAGTGCACACTGGCAGGTTTTGCTTTTCCTTTTTTCATGGTTCACGATGTAGAAAAGGGACCCTTGAGTGATGCTGTGCACACCGTGCTCTGTAAACACTGCCCGGCGCTTGTGAGGAAAAAATTAATTCAGGCTTAAAATGCAGTGGCTGTTTAGCTGACGCTGGGATATCGGGCGTTTTCTAATCATCCTCTGCCTTGCACATCTCGTCGAAGCCTGATACAGTGGCCGCCGGTCAGGTGGGGGGAATGGGATGGTCCTGGTGCAGGAGAGTTCGACGAGAGGGACGAGCAGCTCGGTAGGTGTCAGTTTAAATGTCAGTTGTAAGAATTCACGGATAAGACGGGAGGGACAGACAAATTTCCAGACACAATAGTGACGGCCTGAGAGAGGGAAAGTCTCAGAAGAGTCGTAGACAGAGCCGGGAGAGAGGCATCCCATGAATGCAATTGCTTAGCACACGTTGTTCCTATAACATGAGCATATTGTTCAATCCATGCCCCTACGGAAGCAGGTGGACGCTAATAACTACCTTTACTGCACAGGCAGAGCTCACGGTTATTGAAAAGACAATCTTAAGTAAACCAGATCGTATGGAACATCCTGGCTCTCGCTGGGGAAAGATAATTGTAACTGCAGTGATGTATGGAGGCTTTATAAAAGTCAGGATCCTTTGCCCTAAGGGCTTATGAACACGGCTGAGGACACGCTGTCGGTATGCTATGACTTCAGGTTTCAGGAGACTTTATTGTATTAGCGTTGCTGCTAACATCACCGAAAGAGTAAGAGATGGCTTTCCTGCAATTTAGTGGAGCTTTCCTCAAAGGAAAGTCATGAATTCCAAAGCTTTTAGGTCACACATGTTAAAATCTATCCTATTGCTGCTGCTAATATTACAGCTGTTGCCAAAATGTAAATGGGAAATGGGCTAAAATCTTCTTTACAAGGGCCTTCTAAGAGATTCACTGATCTGTTAAACATGCATAGCAACGGGCACTTGGACCTGCCATAAAGTGCCCTGTGTCATGCTGAGAGAATTTTACCATTCCAAAAGAAAGGCAGATCTTCTAAACCGACAAGGCTGCCCTAGCGAGCTCTCCTCCCATCTTTGGTTACGTCCTGCCCGGGCGGGAAGGCTCCCTTGCACCGTGGTGCTGGAAAAGCCAGCGAGTTTAGGAATGGAGAGAAGCCCCCGGGCACCAGGGGCCAGTCGCTTCTGTGGGTTCTCCTCCTCGCCGGCCCCTGCCCACCCTCCAGAGGACGCGGGCCCGAGGGAGCAATGCCTTAACTTTCGGAATGTTTCCTTTTTTCCTAGATTTCTCCCCATTGTTCACGGGGAGGAAAAGCAGGGGCAGCTGGACCCAATAAACTCTAGCAGATATAAAGAGGCAAAATTTGGGTGGGGGGACCTCTTCCTTGTGCAAGAAGTAATATTATTTTTCTGATTAAAGAGAACTGTTCTTTATTTTCCTATTGTGGACCCTGCCTTTGATCAGCCCATCCAAAGCATTACGAATCTGTGTCGTTGCTGCAGCCGTTACGAGCACGAGGCTTTGCGGTCCTCTGGCTCCTGCCTCTCCTGGACCGGGACTCCTTGGAGCAATGAGGCTGGGCTGCAGAAGACAACGTAAACCTCTGGGGTTCTTCATCCATATAACAAAGTTTATCAGGTATGACATAGCAAAAAGGGATGAAACTTGTAAAATAAAGGGCACCGGTTGCATTGGGCAGAGAAGGGGGACTCGTGGTTCAGAAGGGAAACGGCCGTGGCAGGGGAGGGCTCTCCGCCCCGCGCTCCCACCAGAGCCTGGACCTGGCGGCAGCGCTTAGTGCAAGAGAATTTAAATTAAAATGCTGGAGGCGCCGTGCAACGCCTCCGTCCGTGGGGCTTGACCGGTGCCACAGGGTCAACGCGTGAGGATCCCTCTCAGGTCTGGGGTGACATGTATTAATTATAACCCATATTAATTATAGCATTAGATGGACTTCTTTTAATTGGTGGGACGCTGTGTGATGATCTACTCTCGGAGGCAGAAGTACCTTGTTTTGAGGACTTGGCAAACGTCCCTAATGAGACCGGAGCCGAAGTGGTGAACTCACTTCTTATAACCAGTTAATATTACTAACTGGTTGACCCCGGTAGGCAGCTTGGACCTAGTGACATTTGCAACATGGGCTTGTCTTTAAGACCCTGTGAACATACACAGCTCAAAGTATTTCAGGGACTTCTGGGCTTACTTCACCCCTAAAATTAATCTTAAAAGTAACATAAATTACTCTTGAAAAGGGAACTAGGCTATCGCAAGTCTGAGTAGGTCAATGTACCATTGTTTCTAAATAATTTGAGTCTCGATCTTGAAAAACAGCAACAACCCTCAGCGTTCAAATAATTATAAATTTTCCTAAAATAATTACAGGACTTTGTACAGAGGGTCCATTTGCTTTCATTTGCTTTTTGCTCTTGAGTTGTGAGGGTTGGCAGTGGTTAATGCTTCCAGTTTTTTCTTCACAAATATTAAGGAAACATTTCTTTCTTAAATGAAAACAGAGACTCTCATAAAATTTCATGACTATTACACAGAACTTAAAGAAAAAAAATCCCCTATTGCAGAAAAAATAAGGCTAGCGAGGACTACAAAGAGGTCATCTAGTTCATCCTCCTCCCCAAAGGCAGGATAAACAGCAACTATAATATTCTTTATAGCTGTAATCTATGAAATACTGAGTGATGAAGACCCCACAAATTCCCAGGCAATCTGTTCCAGGACTTGGAAGGCTTTCTCCGGGAAAGGACAGCCTCGTGGAAAAATCCCCCTACCCACGGGATGGCGGAGCACGGGAACACGGACCCGCAAGGTCCCACCCAGCTCCCCCAGCCCGGCCCTGCAGCAGAAGGTGCCTCCCTCTGAGGTGGGCTCGCAGGGCACGTCCCGGGGCACCACGGGGCACCCAAGGCCTTCCCACGGTGCGTCTAGCGCGAGGCCGGGAGCCACAGCTCTGATGGCTGCCATCGGTCACCCAGGGATCCCGGCCCTCGGGGATTTGCTAGGCGACGGCCCTCGGTGCCGCCACCCTTCCCCACAGGTCTGATGGTAATTCTGTCAGTCCCTCGCAGTGCTTGCTTCCCCAGCGCTGACGATCTGCTCTGCATTATCTGAGCCTCTAAAACCAGCTGGAAGTGCTCCTCAGCAGTGCCACCTAGCCACCCCTGCCTCACCCTCCGCAGCCTTCGGGCTCGTATTAAGACCCTCGCACTCGTTTTTTATTCTTTCAAATTGCATCCTGTTTTCTTCAGGCCACCTCCCCGATTTGTTAGGATCATTTTTAACGCCGCGTTGGAACTCCCTTGCGGCCCGCGGCATGCGGGCATCACACAGAAACGTATTCGTCTCGCTCTCTATTTCATTATCAAGATCAAACACGGATTGGTAGTAGGACCGGCAAAGACTTTGGCAGAGCTCCTTTGGATCTGTTGCTTCCTCGACAGTAAACTATCGATAAACTGCTCCCTGCGGTGCAGGTGCTCACGTCAGGCGCCTCCCCTGCTCCGCCGCGCGTTCCTGCTTCCCTCCCGCTTCTGCTCTAGGCAAGCCCTGGGGGCCGGCGGGCCCTACAGCCACCCAGGCGAGGGAACCCCTCGGCAGCAGGAACGTCCGAGCACCGTGGGAATCGCCACGAAGCGGCTTTGCTGTAGGTGGTCGCCGAGGAGGTCAGATCGGCCTGACGAGGTCTCCCTCGACAAACCCCCGTCAGCTGCCCTCCCTTCCATCTCACCCTCCAGGTGTGATGGAGGGTAATTACCTCCTTGGTAATTTGTAATGTTTTGGGGATATTTAGCCAAGCTCTGTGGCCTCTGTAATGATTCCCCACCATTTTATTCACCCTCAACCAGTCCTTTAAGCTCTCCCTGAGCCCTCAAACTCCCAGTGATAACCCCTAATAATTTGGCTAAAACATCATCCTCATCAGGTCCAGCTATCTGCAAAAACCCTAGCGTTTCTGTCTCCGCTCCGCCTTCCCTTCCCCGGTTCTGTCACCGCTGCTAGCAGTTGCCTGCCTGAAACTTGGATGGTTTTTCTTCCTAATTAAATACAATTTCTCACTAAAATAGACCCAACGCTTCTGTTCGCTTCCCATATCAGCTGTCCGCGTTCCTCCTCGCTGAGAACCACCTGGATTTTCTCTCCTTGTTTAGTGCCCTACTCGATGTTTCCTTATCTCCCGCCCCGCTTGCTGTCTGTCCTCGCGCTGCCCCGCCGCCGGAGCCTCGCGCCTTCCAGCTCTGTCCCCACAAGCTCACGCTATTCTTAGGCTCGGTGTTAGGGACTGCTCTGATTTATACTTTCTGTGCGTGTTCCTCATTGTGTTCGAGATGACCAAGCTGATCTCATGCTATTCTTTCTATCTCGCTTTGCACTGGGATGGTCTGCAGATGTGCCATTGCTCTAACTCCAGTGAGGAACCGGCAACTCCCCGGACGGCTTCCCCCACCCCTTGTTTTCTGAGGGACACATACCCAAACTCATGGTTTATTCAAGCCTGCTTTCTTGACGTTCACAGTCTTTCCTCTCAAATCCCGCGCTTTTTCCTGCTTAACTTTTGCCCAAGCTGCTTTCCACCTTCGACTTGTTTCTAGCAGCTCAGAAAAGCTGGAGAAGGCAACTGTTGATGCCCCAAAACGTGCAACAAACCTGCCGAGCGCCCAGCGCTCAGCTGCAGTCGCCTTCCAAGCGGCACCTACGGAATTAAGCTCTGCCTGCTGAGCCCCAGGCTTTGGATGTCTTTGTTACCTGCCCTCAAAAATCCTCCCTCCCCTGATTTCTGATTGCAGAGAGCCCTCCCCGCACGCGGGCGCCTGGCAGTGCAGCTCATTTCTGAGAGCTTATTTGCCTAACGTGACCGCGCTCTCAGGTGTTCACGGTCCCAAGGGGGCCGCAGCAAACCGCCCCCTCGGTTTCCCCCCTTGTCTAGCCTCCTTCCAACGCCAGCGATGTAGAACCCCGCCGCGCAACCGCCCGGCCAGTTATTTTCAGCCTCGCTCTGTAACTTTTTGCTCTGTTTGCTTAAAGATAAGAACAAAGGCGATGCTGGAAGCCGCGGGCTGGAGGTCGGGCTCCCCGAGCCGGTGCTCGCCACAGGCCGGCTGGGCATGCCCGTGGGTGGGAGACGGGTGCGCGGCAGGGGCGATGCGTGAGGTGGGCGGGGGGTTCGGTACCCCTCGGTGGGCTCCGCTCCGGCACCCGCCTCCCATCACCCTGGGACGAGGGGGTGCTTCGCGTGCCAAGAAGCCGCGTCCTCGGCGGCGACGCGACCAGAAGAGAGGGGCTGCCCCCGGAATGGGAGCGGCGGGGGCGGCTGCGGCGGGCCCGGCACCCCCTGGGGCCACCCAGGGACACGGCCCCTTTGTCCCGGGGACGCGCAGCCCTCCGGCGGCGCCGGCGGCGGCCGGGCTCTGCCCGCGCTGGGGCGTGGCCAACCCCCTCCGGAGCCCCGCCCTGAGCACGCCCCTGCCCCGCCCTCCCGGCCGCGCCCCGCCCGCTCAGCCCCGCGGCGGGACGGCGCGCCCCGGCCGAGCATGGAGCAGTAGCGGCTCGGCGCCCGGCCGCTCCGTACCGCCGGCCATGGGTGCGGAGCGCAGGGGGGAGGCGGCGGCGCCCCGCCGTGCCTGCGCCTGCGGCGGCGGCGGCAGCTGGCGGCTCTTCCTCGGCTTCTTCGCCCTGTCGCTGGCGCTGCACGTCCTGACGCTGGGCTGTTACCTGGAGCTGCGCTCCGAGCTTCGCCGCGACCGCGGCCCGCAGCCCTCCGCCCCGCCGCGCCGGGACGGGACGGCGGCGGCGGCGCCGGGAGCCCCGGCCTCCGGCCGCCCGCAGCGGCCCCCCGAGGGCGCCGAGCGGCGGCAGCAGCAGGTGGGTGCCCGCCCGAGGACGGGGGAGGGGGGGGTTGGGGGAGGAGGCGGGGGGGGGGGGTCGGGTGGGACCGCACTTGTCGCGGACCCCCGCGGTCCCGTGTCCCCCTGTGTCCCCCCCCCGCGCCCCCGCTGCTCGGGGACCCCCCCGGCGCCCCCATCCTTCCGCCCGCCGATGCGGTTTGGGGCCGGCTTAAAGAAAAAAAGAAAAACCGAGCACCCCCTCGCTTGTGTTTATTTAGAAAAAAAAAGAGGAAAAAAAGCCCCAAACTCCCGGGAGTTAAACTCGGAGTGGGTTTGGGCCCCCCCCCGCCCTTCGCCTGGGCCGGGGGCGGTGAAGGGGGTCCCCGCCGCCCCCTGCGCTCCACCTGCCGCTCCGTCGCGACAGCCCCGCGCTATCGGCTCCGCTCCCGACAGCCCGGCCGAGCTCGGTGCTTGTGCCCGCGGGAGGAGGAGGAGGAGGACGAGGAGGCTGAAGGCAGCGGCTCTGCCCCGGGGCAGCCCCGGCGGGGGTCTCCTCCCCGACGCTGCAGCCTGCCCACCTCGCCCCGCGCTGGCAGCCCCGCTCCCCGCACGCCCCGCGCCCGCCTCCCTCCTCCCGGGGTGGTTTTGATTACTTTCCTTTTTCCCTTCCCTGCCCCGCAACCGAGATGCATCAACCTCTTCGCTGATGGTCCCGTCGTTCTCCCCCCCCCCTCCAGCAGCTCCTAAATCCGAAACTGTGCGGAACAGGTTGGCTCCTACCTCCCGTCCTCCTCGCCGGTGTTTGCAGCCCCTGGGAGCGGTGGTGCCCGGGGGGGCTCGCCTGTCCCGAGAGCCTCTGGGAGAGCAGGAGCGGAGCTGGGGCCTCCGCTTGCAAACTTAGCTCATTTTTTCCAGGCACGAAACCTCGCTGCGAGCAGGATAAGCTGGAGGAAGGAGTTTCCTCCCCTTCGAGCCTCGCGAGCGGATGGCCCGTTCCCCAAAGGTGCCCGGGTGGCTTTGCCGGGGGGTCCCGGCGGGGGTCCCAGGGTTCGGGGGGAGCGGAGATGCAAAGCCCTGCCGCGGCGTCCCGGCAGTCCTTGCTTTGCTGGTTATCAATGCGTGTAAGGGGGGGTGGGCTGGACAAAAATAGCTTTGATAAAGCTGCAAGTTTGGAAACTCTTCCTCCTACTTGGCAGCGGGCAGCCGTTCCGCGGCGCTGGCCTCGGCTGCTCCCGGGAAAGCCGGGCTCGCGCCTTCCAGTGGGTATTTGGATTCTGCAGCTTCCGATAATAAAATCTAAGTAAGCGTTGAACCGGAGAGAACCCGTGCTAGCTGGTCATCGCTCCTTTTCCTTCTTTCCCCCCCGCCCCCCCCCCTTCAGTAGTTAAGCGTGAAGTGAGTCGGAGCGGCTTGATGTCGTGTTGGAATTCTTAGGTTGTCTTGTAATAGCATGTGGCTGAAGTTCCTTTCGTGTTATCGTGCTGGATCTGTTTAGTCTTTAGAGCTCTTCTTTCCAGCGAATGTAAAATGAAATACCAGGGTAAATAGTTGAGGCATTCATAAATTACAGCGTTAGATAATTTGTCTCTGGATGTGTTCGAAGATCCAAGCGTCGCTCGCTACAGCTGACATACTCCAGATAAGGTAATGCTAATTATTTATTTCTTTATTTTACATCTGGCCTGTCGGGTGTAAGATGAAAAATTCTTTTGGACATATTGAAGCAGTCGGTTGTGGGAGAAAGTTTCCTTGTAGTAAGGGCATGCGAAACGATGAGCTTCACGGGCAGCATCCAGCTTGCAGCCGAACTGCTGGCACCGAAAATGCTCTGTTTGCAAACCGGTGCTGTGACGACGGGCAATTAACATTATTTGCAGTAGTGCTGCTCTCCTCTTTCCCCCTGCCTCCTCTGCCTTGCCGTTTGCTTGAGTCTATGTGCAGCTAAAAGCAACCACCTTCTGTGTCTTCGGGTGCTGTGAATATATCCCTTCTGGGATTAAAGCAGTGAAACGAGGTATTTGCAAACAGCCTTATTTAAAAAGCTAATACCAGCAGTGTTAAAACCTTCCAGGTACGTACGGGGTTCCTAGCTGCCTTCCAGCCCCTGGCAGCAGCTGGTAGATCCAAAGTGCAGTCCCACGCACGTGTATCAGGAGACTGATCCTTACGTAAATTAAGCAGAAATTACGAAATAATTATTTCAGGGGATCTGATCAATGGCGTCTCTCTCCCAGGGACCCGCCAGGGAGCGGTCAGGGTCGGGGTGCCTTGGGGCGATCCGGCAGCCCAATAAAGGCGCTGCTTGAGCCCTCAGACGGTCCTTTCGCTGTGCTTAGCGAAGTATTTTCCATAAAGAGGCCGAGTAATTACTGCATGTACCGCGATTGTACAAGTTGATTAAAAAACAATACATATTCCCCTCTTTTTTTTCTTCCCCCCCCCCCCCCCTTTTTTTTTTTCCCCTCCCCTTTGCTGACCTGGGGCAGGAGGGAGAGGATCGGAGGGGAAGGATGGGGAGCGATGGTCAGCACCGAGATTTTTGGCAGAAATCTCACCTGGCCGCCTGCCAGAAATGACCTCATGACAGGAGTGAGATTTGGCAGCTCGATAACGCCCCGCTTCCCCATCTTACAGGGTATTCGAATATGTAACTCATTTCAGATACGAGGGCAATTTTTCATGGCAAAGGTTGAGGTGCCGTGGTTCACATCTTCGGCCCAGAAGCTGCCGGGTGTTGCATCACCAGCTTGGCGTCGAGATGAAAACTTTGTTGACGTTGCTTTAATCCGTCGGCTCTTCGATCGCTGTCCCTCTGGATGCGATGGCGGATGCGAGGAGTGGGGGGGGGGTGGGATGACGTTCAGCCTCGACCGATGGTATCAACAAATCTAAGCCACCCCGTCAGGTGGATGGGCTGTGGAATACAAAAGCGGTTCTGTCGGTGTGTTCGCTAGCGTTCGGTGGGCCCTTCGCTCACAGCGAGCAGGCAGCAGGGTACTACGCTCATTAAAATAGTTGATGCCTAAACTAGGTCATGTTTTGTTGTAAAAAAAAAAAAACAAAAACCAAACAACAAAAAAAACCCATTGCCTGTAGTATTTGAGCCTCGCAGAGCGTCGCTTCTGTGCTTTTTTTCTCCGAGCAAGTCTGTGTCGTGCCACGTTTCTGCAAAAACTTGTTTTTTGCAAAGGCCGGGCGAAGCGCGTGCCCTCGTGAGTGTCCCGAGACAGGCTTAAAAGTTGCCAGAGTCTGCCTCTTGGAGTAAGATCAAATATCCATCAGATATGTCAGATCATACTCACGGTGGAGGCGCTTGCGGCTGGCCGGGGCGGGGACGGGGGGGGCTGCCGAGTCATCCGAAAAAATGTGCTGAGCAGGAATTCGGTTGCCGGCGCTTACCGCCGTCAGCCCCAGAGGTGTCCTTCCTGGCGGTCTCCACCTCTTGCCTTCTTCACGCGGGACCTTCCCGCTGTCGAGCAGCGCTTACGTCGGCGTTCCTGACGATACCGTCGCTTTCCTGCCGGTATCTGGAATTCCACCACAGCACCGTATATAAACCGCCTAATTGTCAGTTTTCTTGGTTTTCTACCCCATCCCACCTGCACCCCTCCATCCCCAGGCGTCAGGGCCCTCTTGGTCCAGCCGTTGTTCGGTGGGACGTGGCCCCCTTTCATTTATATCTGTCTTCTAAAAGCCCGCTCGCTCATTTGATAAGGAAATTCTAGGAATAAGGCTGCAGAGGCAAAGTGGGATCTTGCTTGTAGTCGTGGATAAAGACATACAGCGAGAGCGTGCAACTTAGCCTGCGCGCACGGCTTTTTGTTACAGGTGGTAAAAATGACTAACTGGCTTTACTCGAGGGGGAGGCGGGAAAAGATTTGGGGAGAAATACATAGTTTTTCTCTGTTTCTGCTCAGGATGCTGTGGCGGGGTAGTTCTTGGTGATTTATTTGGGTTGTGGCATGTTGGCCTCTAACTGGTCGTGGGAAAGGGTTGTAGAGGACAGACGGACACTGCCTTGACTTTCACGCTTAGCCTGTTGCCCGCTCTGTGCCGCCCAAGGGTGGTAACAGAAAATAGGGGAATTGTGGCCAGGTGCGTGCTGCCGTCGGTTCTCCAGGTAATCTTAGGGTGTTTCTCAAAATAATTTTGCCAGCCTGGCCTGAGTAGCTCTAGGCTGAAATGGAGCTTTGAAGGTTGGTCAGGATCTAGGCGAGACTTGGCTAGTGTGAAAGCAGGAGGGTATTAACGCTCAGCCACGAGGGCGCCTTGGTGTCTTTTGCCTCGCTAATATGAAGTTACAATTATTTTGCCCTTTCTTCTCAATTCCAGCTGCGGAGTAAAAGGCAGCATTCGGGTGCAATTTGCACAACGTGCTGGCAAAGGGTCTAAAACGTATTAAAGCTGCTCCAGAGACTCCTCCCTCCCCGAGCATACCTCGAGCTCACCCGCGGACGCTCATCCCCGTCTCCGGTTCCTGCATCCCGAGGCGGGGGGCTGCGCCGGCGCGTGATGGATCAGGGAAGAGCCGAGACCCGACAGCGCGTTGAAAGCTCTGAGCGGAGCGTCTTGTTGGAAACGCTTCTCCAGCGTTATCCTCCTCCGAAAGCAGCCTCCCTGCCGGGCACAAACCTTCAACTACCTGTTCGGGGCTCGTGCTTTGCGATTTCGTGACTTCTGATCTCGGGCTGTGGAAACCCCGGGGTCCGTGCAGGCGGGCTGTGGAGCAGAAGGAAGGTGGTGTCTTGGGATGCGTTTCATGGTGGGTTTTCCCTCAAATTACGCTTGGCGGTCTTGGTTGTAGCTGAAGGAAGCTCTTACAGGGCAATAAAGGGAGACCGCAGCGCGCTATCTGGCTAATAACACATCGGGGTTCTGGTAACCTTCATTCCCGTCCCCCGACAGGGAGGATAACATTCCTGAGGCTGCGTGAGGTTTGGGGTCTGTGCCGGGGAGAGGGGGCTGCGGCGGGATTGCCTGATGTCAAATAGAAAACATATTTCTGCTACTATGCCTGCGAAAATTCTGTGCAAAATCTGGCACGGATCCCTAACGCCGCCTTTTTGAAACGGAAAATGGTGCGGAGGGTCAGGAGGGTGGCAGCGGCCGCCGGGTGCGCGGCATTCATTGGAAAATGAAGCACGGCACGAGCCGTGCCCTGAGGGTTTGAGGCTCACCCACCCGCCCGCGTGCCGCCGGTTTAACGCCGAGACCGCCCTGCTCTGGGCGCCTTCCGCGCGTCTCCGGAGGCGCACGACGCTGCTCCGGTGCGTTTTGTTCCGCCTCGTTACACCGAGCAGGTGGGACGGACGCATGCGGTGGGATGTCACCGTCCCCGAGGCGCTCGGCTGAGAGGGCTGGAGCGCAGGAATTCCCCTTCGGAAAAGGGGAAGCTGTCAGCGGGGCAAAAAATATACAGCTGCGGCTCCGAGGTCTCCACGGGCAAGTTGGCTGCGGGTGCGTCGCGCTGGGGGAGCCCTCAGAGCGCTGGGGATGCTGGTGAGATCAGTGAGCCGGCGAAGAAAGAAAAATCTCACGTCTAGAAGAGGAGAAGCAGCTGGAAAATATGAAATATATTTTTGCAACTGCCTGCTGGAAGCTCAGGTCAACATCGGGCGGGTGCTCGGCCAGGGGCAGCAGCGGGGAGGGCGCAGGCAGCTGCGGGCTCTGCCCCACCTGGCCCTCCCGGAGCTGAGCTTGCCGGGCCATTTTCTTCTTGATTTTTATTTATTATTATTTTTTTTTTGCTTGCTCTATGGAGGATAAATACTGCAACTTTGTGCAAGGGCTCCGGCCTTCTTATCAGCATTTATTGAGTTCCTTGATGGAGAAGGTGGTTGTTGCCAAAGTAAGCGTTTGCCCGACGCGTGAGCAAAGCTGCAGCGTTTTTCCACGAGTTTCAGATGCGTTAACTGGCAAGCCCTCAAACTGGTGTTTTTTAGCAATGCTCGGTGGCATTCCGAAGTTATCTTTCGCTTAACCTCCTCGTACGTAGTGCTTTATCAAAACGATATTATTCTAACCTTTTAACATTATTTTTCTTACCACATAATACTATAAATCTTCTCTGCTCTTCCATACACATGTAGTGTCTTGTAATGCTAATTAAACTGCACACTATCCTAATTTTGCTCTCATACTAATCCAATATATTTTTCTTGACTGGAAGCCAAACCCTGAGAGCTTCAGAGCATGCGAAGCTCTCATTCCAGTCTCATTATATGTTAATGACTTTATATTTTAATATCTTTCAACACTTTAAGAGGATGTTATTTTTAGAGGTGTCTGGCTGCGAAAGGTAACCCGTATGTGAGAGGCCGAGGTTTTTTTGCGAAGGCAGAGCCCTGAGTAAACTCTGTGCCGTGAGTAAGGGGTAAGCGTGTCCGAAGATGCGTAATCCGTCAGAACTCGTTGTGCACAAGCACAAAATTACAGCGAGATTTGGAGGCAATTTTAAAATAGTTAACGGTCTTTATAGGAGAGGAAAATAAAACTCTGGCCTAGACTTTTACATGTTGCAGTTGTAAGCGCTCTCTTGTTAAACTCTTGGGGAAACGCACTGTTTTTGTATGCTAATGGTGCTGATGCCAGTTGGGCCTGAATGCTACTATAACAGATATAATTACTCGCAGATGGGTGGATATTAAAATGAGCTCTTTCTATAAGCCCAAATAAAATTCTGTTGTAAGTGCAAACTACTAAATATGCAAGATTGTATTGATGAAATGCCAGCGCTCTAATGTATTCCAAATGGCAAGTGCCAGCATCCTCCTGCTGAAGCTGCACCTCGGCTGCAGCTTGTTGTTCTCCAGCCCATCTGCACTTCCTCAGAAATGGCTCTCGCAGCAGGAGGAACAGAGCAGCAACTTGAAATGATACGTAAATCTGCAAGCGATTTAGCTCTGCGCGCCGCGCCTCCTGTCTGCGCAGGGTGAGGGGGAATAACCCCGTGCAAAGCTGCACCCCTGCCTCCGGCGCTCGCTTCTCCGTCGGGTTCGTTCAGGAGACCTCAATGTGTTGAGAAAAGTGTGGGACCTGCTCAGGAGGCACCCCAGCGGCGGGCGGCACGTTGCGTGGCTCTGCAGCAGTGTGGCGTTGCACGGCGTGGGGTTGCATTGCGTGGCATGGAATATAGTTGCGTGGCTCTGCAGCAGTGTGGCGTTGCACGGCGTGGGGTTGCATTGCGTGGCATGGAATATAGTTGCGTGGCTCTGCAGCAGTGTGGCGTTGCATGGCGTGGGGTTGCATTGCATGGCATGGAATATAGTTGCGTGGCTCTGCAGCAGCAGGCATTGCACGGCGTGGGGTTGTGTGCATGGCATGGAATATAGTTGCGTGGCTCTGCAGCAGTGTGGTGTTGCATGGCGTGGGGTTGCATTGCGTGGCATGGAATATAGTTGCGTGGCTCTGCAGCAGTGTGGCGTTGCATGATGTGGGGTGGCATTGCGTGGCATGGAATATAGTTGCGTGGCTCTGCAGCAGTGTGGCGTTGCATGATGTGGGGTTGCATTGCGTGGCATGGAATATAGTTGCGTGGCTCTGCAGCAGTGTGGCGTTGCATGGCGTGGGGTTGCATTGCGTGGCATGGAATATAGTTGCGTGGCTTTGCAGCAGTGTGGCGTTGCATGATGTGGGGTTGCATTGCGTGGCATGGAATATAGTTGCGTGGCTCTGCAGCAGTGTGGCGTTGCATGATGTGGGGTGGCATTGCGTGGCATGGAATATAGTTGCGTGGCTCTGCAGCAGTGTGGCGTTGCATGGCGTGGGGTTGCATTGCGTGGCATGGAATATAGTTGCGTGGCTCTGCAGCAGTGTGGCGTTGCATGATGTGGGGTTGCATTGCATGGCATGGAATATAGTTGCGTGGCTTTGCAGCAGTGTGGCGTTGCATGGCGTGGGGTTGCATTGCGTGGCATGGAATATAGTTGCGTGGCTCTGCAGCAGTGTGGCGTTGCATGATGTGGGGTTGCATTGCATGGCATGGAATATAGTTGCGTGGCTTTGCAGCAGTGTGGCGTTGCATGATGTGGGGTTGCATTGCATGGCTTTGCAGCAGTGTGGCATTGCACGGCGTGGGGTTGCATTGCGTGGCATGGAATATAGTTGCGTGGCTCTGCAGCAGTGTGGCGTTGCATGGCGTGGGGTTGCATTGCGTGGCATGGAATATAGTTGCGTGGCTCTGCAGCGGCGTGGGGTTGCATTGCGTGGCATGGAATATAGTTGCGTGGCTCTGCAGCAGTGTGGCGTTGCATGGCGTGGGGTTGCATTGCATGGCATGGAATATAGTTGCGTGGCTCTGCAGCAGCAGGCATTGCACGGCGTGGGGTTGTGTGCATGGCATGGAATATAGTTGCGTGGCTCTGCAGCAGTGTGGTGTTGCATGGCGTGGGGTTGCATTGCGTGGCATGGAATATAGTTGCGTGGCTCTGCAGCAGTGTGGCGTTGCATGATGTGGGGTGGCATTGCGTGGCATGGAATATAGTTGCGTGGCTCTGCAGCAGTGTGGCGTTGCATGATGTGGGGTTGCATTGCGTGGCATGGAATATAGTTGCGTGGCTTTGCAGCAGTGTGGCGTTGCATGGCGTGGGGTTGCATTGCGTGGCATGGAATATAGTTGCGTGGCTCTGCAGCAGTGTGGCGTTGCATGATGTGGGGTTGCATTGCGTGGCATGGAATATAGTTGCGTGGCTTTGCAGCAGTGTGGCGTTGCATGATGTGGGGTTGCATTGCATGGCTTTGCAGCAGTGTGGCATTGCACGGCGTGGGGTTGCATTGCGTGGCATGGAATATAGTTGCGTGGCTCTGCAGCAGTGTGGCGTTGCATGATGTGGGGTTGCATTGCGTGGCATGGAATATAGTTGCGTGGCTCTGCAGCAGTGTGGCGTTGCACGGCGTGGGGTTGCATTGCGTGGCATGGAATATAGTTGCGTGGCTTTGCAGCAGTGTGGCGTTGCATGATGTGGGGTTGCATTGCGTGGCATGGAATATAGTTGCGTGGCTCTGCAGCAGCAGGCATTGCATGGCGTGGGGTTGTGTGCATGGCATGGAATATAGTTGCGTGGCTTTGCAGCAGTGTGGCGTTGCATGGCGTGGAATTGAGTTGCGTGGCTTTGCAGCAGTGTGGCGTTGCATGGCGTGGGGTTGCATTGCATGGCTTTGCAGCAGTGTGGCATTGCACGGCGTGGGGTTGCATTGCGTGGCATGGAATATAGTTGCGTGGCTCTGCAGCAGTGTGGCGTTGCATGATGTGGGGTTGCATTGCATGGCATGGAATATAGTTGCGTGGCTTTGCAGCAGTGTGGCGTTGCACGGCGTGACCCTGGTGGGTGCTGCATGGCGTGGAATTGAGTTGCGTGGCTCTGCAGCAGCAGGCATTGCACGGCGTGGGGTTGCATTGCGTGGCATGGAATATAGTTGCGTGGCTCTGCAGCAGTGTGGCGTTGCATGATGTGGGGTTGCATTGTGTGGCATGGAATATAGTTGCGTGGCTCTGCAGCAGTGTGGCGTTGCATGGCGTGGGGTTGCATTGCATGGCATGGAATTGAGTTGCGTGGCTCTGCAGCAGCAGGCATTGCATGGCGTGGGGTTGTGTGCATGGCGTGGAATTGAGTTGCGTGGCTTTGCAGCAGTGTGGCGTTGCATGGCGTGGAATTGAGTTGCGTGGCTTTGCAGGGCGTTGCATGGCATGGAATTGAGTTGCGTGGCTTTGCAGCAGTGCGGCGTTGCATGGAGTGACACTGGTGGGTGCTGCATGGCGCGGGGTTGCGTTGCATGGCTTTGCAGCAGTGTGGCTTTGCACGGCGCGGGGTTGCGTTGCATGGCTTTGCAGCAGCCGGCGTTGCAGCAGGGCTTTGATGCGGTGGCTGGCAAAGCTGGTAGCTGCCGGCTGGTTCCCGGTGGGGTGAGGGAGAAGAGGCCTGGGGAAGGCTCACCCACCCTGCCAGTCCAGCACCAAGCTGCCTGTGCTGTGGTCCAGCGTGGGCTAAATTTGGGCCAAGATGGGGCTGCCAGCCCTCACTGCAGAAGCGATGGCAAACGTGACTTTGCAAGACCAGGCCCTTCTTTTCTCTGCTGTTTTTCCTTCCTTTACAGTAGACACAATGTCCCAGTAGCAGCCCATGAGTGACAAAGCAGGGTTAAATACCCGGTGGCAATACAGGTCTGGTGCAGCCCCCTCCCTCTGGGTGCAGCCTTTGTCTGGCTGCCTTTAATCCCTCTTTGCAATTCATACTACCTCTGTGTTTTAAATCTCTCTAGAGGCACATAACAAGGTGGAAGGGGGAAGATGGTGAGAAAGTTTCTTAAGCCAGCACTTGAAGAAAAATCCACCTCAGAGCGTGTAATAGCTCTCTGATTGTAAATTATATACGGGTGGAAGAGTTGGGGGGCTGCTGTGCTGGGGTTGTGGTCTCCACCATGGCCAAGGCTGGGCCACACCTGGGCTGGCTCCGGCTCCGTGCTCAGACCAGCTCCTGGCCCTGCTCCGGGGTGTCTCATGGCTTTCCCGGTGATAGTTAAACCGGGTGCCGCTGCTCCTGCACGCTGTCCCCTGGATATAAACCTCATCACGCTCCTTAACCCGCTTTCTGTTGTCTTGTCCCGTCTCCGTTTTCCATTCCTTACGTTAAAGGCGGGCAGTGTTTCCTCCGCCCTCGCAGCCCCTTGCCATGGCCACGGCTGGGAGCAGGAGGCGGCCGGGTGCTCCCTTAGCAAGAGACCCCCCGTCATCGCTGCCGCCCCCAGCAGTAAGCCTTGTACGTAGAAATGCTCTCCCTTGGCCCTTGGGATTTAATTTGTTCAGTGTTCTCCATCTCCGTTACAGTCAGCCTATCTCTATAGGTCGGCACATGTGGGGGTTTTTTTTTTCTGTGCAAAAAAGGAAAATAGTAATACATTGCAAATATATTTGCAACAGGAGAGAAGATGAGACCAACGCTCTTGCTGGTAGGTCCCATGCTGGGGCAAGAAAA
Source organism: Phalacrocorax carbo (assembly GCF_963921805.1). Taxonomy (NCBI): domain Eukaryota; kingdom Metazoa; phylum Chordata; class Aves; order Suliformes; family Phalacrocoracidae; genus Phalacrocorax; species Phalacrocorax carbo. The sequence goes on from NC_087523.1 coordinate 1,943,231, forward strand.
TGGGTATTTGGGCTGTGCTGGCTGCAGCTGCTCCCCTGCCCCTGCTCCCGGCGAGGAAGGGGCTCCTTGGGGAAGACAAAATAACATCATGCACCCAGATATACAGCAAATACCTGATTAGCCTTAGGGGCGAGAAGGCATAAATGCAGCGTACCTTGTCCAGCAGAATTTTTTTTTTTTTAAAAAAAAGCTTCTTCCTTTTATTTTCTCACCCGTGAAGCGGCAGCGGCTTTTCCCGGGGCTCCCAGGGAGGCGTGGGGCTGCGGGTGGCTCGTGGGGCAGGCGCTGATGGCCGAAACAGACCCTGTGTGACCCTTCCAGCCTCTTCCACGTGCTGGTGTCAGTGGAACGAATCCAGGAAATAATTTTGGAGCAATTATTTCCTCCAACCTTGCAAATAAGTTGCTGAGCTACTGCTAACCTTAACCAGCAATTTTTTATTTTTTTTTTTAAATTTTCCCATGGGAAAGGAAAATAGGATAAATCATTTAAAGCTGATCGCTGGAGCTGTTGCTGACCTGCCGCGACACTGAGAGGGCTAAACAGTTCAGACTCAAACGAGATCTTTATTTTTTGCTGCAATGGCGAGGCGCTGCCCTTCGGCCTGCCAGCTCCTCCCTCGCGGAGTCGCATCAGGATTTCAGTACCCTGGGGCTGCGGGAGTTAGGAAGGGCGGCGTTTCTGCCTGGGCAGCTTTGATTCTCATGCTTTCCCATAAAACGTACCCGATGGTGGAAAAAATCAGATCGAAATAGGGAGTTGCTGGATGTGCAGCTGATGAGGTGTATCTAGGGAGCAGGATGAAAACGTGTGAAGAAAATAGTTGGGTTTTAACTGCAGCTGTTACTATCTTTTTAGTGGTAATGAACTAAATGAGCGTGTTGGCTGCCTTTGAGCTATGGAGAGGCGTGCCGGTGCTTGCCGAGTTTGCGGCGTCGCCTCGTGCTGGGAAGGCGGCGCGTGGGTCGGAGGGTCCCGCTCTGCTGGGGCGAGGGGAAGCCCTGCTCGTCGGCTCCCCCCGCGCCCTGAATCCCCTCGGTGTCCCTGGAGTAAATTGAGGTTTTCTTTTCTGAAGGTCAGAAGGAGACCTTTCCTACCTGTGGGGGAAGATAAAGTTGAAAGATGTTAATTATTATTGTTAAAGGATTATTGTATTTTCTTTTTAGCAACATCTTTATTGATGGCTTGGAGTTTTCATCTATTTCTTCTGTTGTTGAAAGGAGTTGTTTTGACTCAGAATATGGCTCATGCACCCATTCCCGGACCACGCAGAACTTGGTATTATTCAACAGGACAAGCTCACCTGGAAAGTGCAGCGGCTTTACTGGTGATGGTGTGCTTCAATTCCAGCTCCTCTGGCAGCCCGGTGGGATCATCACGCTGCTGGTCCTCCTCGTCGGCTGGGGCCCACCTCCATTCCTTCCCAAAGCCCTTTTTGTTTTGCAGGTCATGGAACTTAATTTTGAAAGCCCAAACCTACGAGTAAACTGCACGTGAAAGATTTGAGCTCAGCTCTGGGGGTCGGGGATTTTTGCAGCATTGCTGCAGTTTTCTGGGCTCTGGTGGTAGCAAAGAGCAGGGAAATGGGGGGAAAAGGGTTTTGGGTTTTTTTTTTTCACATCAAGGCTCATCAGCACAGTATAGCCAGAAGCTGCGTATGTGCTGGCTGCTACTTTAGGGTTTTCTGTGGGGTTTTTTTTGATGTTTTGCTTCTTTTGTTTTGTTTTAAGAAGAAAAACCCAGTCGGCCTGCTGCATGAGAGCGAGTCTCCCCAAACCACTTTGTGCAGGTGCTGCTTCTCTTGGCGCTGAAGCATGCTTCTGGGGAAAACCTGGATCACCTGAGCACCGCCCCGGGATTGCTTGGGGTTTTGGGGTGTTTGGTGGGCTTTTTTTTTAGCTTTGCTTATCTCCGCTGTACTGTAAGCGGGGGAAATCCCGGGAATGCTGCGAGCAAGCAAAGGTGTTCAGGTAGCAAAGCTCGCGGGAGGATGGAGGCCTTGCCTTGTTGAAAGAAGACACACACAAACCTCTCCTTCTGCATACTTCTCTTCTAAGTTATGTACATTTTTCTGGAACGAGTTTTCTCTCGTTTTTCTTTAGCGGAAGATTCAATAAGCCGCAGCTGGGCTTTGCAGCCGGTCTTTGCCTTTACGGATGCAGTGATAGGGTTCAGACTCATCCTTCAGGAGTAGCGCTGCTGAGGTCTTGTTCAAAGTAGGAAAAGGGAATGTGCGCAGGGAAAGTCCTTGAGCTGAGCCCGTGGCGGCTCAGCACCGATCCTGCTGAGCTGCAGTTGGCCGCTGCGGCTGGCGAGACACCAGATTGATGAGGAGTACCAAACGTTTTGCTCGTAGGGTGGATTTTCCTTAAGAGGTGGAGGGAGCCTCTCTGCTCAGTACGCATACGGGTGTCCTTGATCCCTAGACACCCCGTACCGAATCGAGCACCGCAGAGCTCTGGGCTCTGTCCTGCACATCACCTGTGCATGCTGGCGCGGGGGCTTTCTCATTTTGGGCTTGGTACCGGCAGCAGGCGGCGGGGGGGGGGGACACGGGAGCCCTGTGCCGCTGGCGCTCCGTGCCGGGAGCGGGCTGGGCTCCATGGATGCTCTCTGCTACCTTGGCATCACCCCTCGCTGCAAATGTCCCGGCCGGTGCCGAAGTCACGTAGCGGGGAGCAGCAGCCGGTGCGCCGCTCTGCAGAGGAAAGCAGCACGCCCCTCATAAAAGCAGGATCTGACTTCAAACAAATGTGTAGTGCACAGTTGTTGTTAGCACTCTTATGTGCGGCTGCAAGGCTTGGACAATTTATAGGCGCTGCATCAAGCGGCTTAGTCGGTTCCATATGTGCCGTCTTCGTGCGCTGGCTGGTATGAAATGGTAGGATGAGCTCTCGGAAGTTGAGGTCTTCAAGTGTTAAATACAAAGCGTTGCTCCTGCAGGCTCAGCTCTGCTGATCCAGGCGTCTGGCGCACATTTCTAACAACAGGCTGGATTTGCCAAAGAAAATTACGCTAGATACAGCAAATAGCTGTCAACTCTTTCCTCCCTAGTCTTCCAGTCTCTTTTTCTCTTGCTTTTCAGAATAACTGGGCTCTTTGGAAGTGATGCGGGAGTTCGGGTGTCCTGGTGCCCAGTGATGCTTCCCCTCAGTCAGCAAAACCCCATCCCCTTCCCTCCATCCTCGCAGCCCCCTCCAGCTGGCGACAGCCCATGCGAGGGCCGGTTGGTCCCTCCGCAAACCCCTTGTGGACCTGAGGGCTGAGGGTCACGTCAAGCTGAGAAAAACTTGCATCCTCCTCCTCTGGTACCAAAATATTGGACCAAAGTATTCAAGGGAGGATTTTGGCTGAAATATTATCTAGCTCATTCCTGTTTACTGAAGACTTTCGGCCTTCTGAGCCCAGTTGCGTGCAGGTGGCTGCAGTTGGGCTCAGGAGAAAACCTCCAGAGACCCCGGGGCTGGCGTCCCCCCAGCCCATGGACCATGAGCTTCTCGGCTGTTGGTCCCTCCTGACTCAAAACCGTTTTCTGTTCCTATGTCTGAATATGCTGGAAAGCCAGTTTTATAAATGGCACTTCTGATAACGACAGTCGACGAGGGCGGTTGGGGCAGTTACACTTTCAGTCGGGTCCCAGTGAAGGTCCTGTGTGGCTTCAAGCTGCTTGTCTGGATCTGGTACTCAAGTAGTTAAATATTCCTGCTGCTGGTGTACGAAAGCAATGCCAGGTATCTTCCAGGGGATCCAACTTTTGCTCTCTGAAATCTGGCAAATAGCAAAAAATTATGTCGTGAACAGAAATCACACCCCAAGGCTACGGCTGACAGGGAAGGTCTCACTGACATATTTACTTAGCGATTTTGTTATCGTTAAGTACGCTTTCTCAAAAAGCCCAAACCTCGAGAACAATAGCAGCAAAAAACCGCTCTAGGTTTTGCGAGCAGATGCAGCTTCAAGATAACAAACAATTTTTGCTCTTTGTTTGACTGCTTGGCAGTTAGTATAGTTAGTTCATAAAACAAAGTTTTTAAAACACTGGAATTGAAGGTTTTTTGCATTGTGCTTTTTCACTTCAGCTTGTGAGGCTGTTAAAGGCAGGCAAAGCAGGGGTTTAGAAACAACTAAAAGCAAACATTTGTTTTGGACAGTGGAAGACTTGAGTTTGGAAAGGGCGGAGGGGAACAGCTTGCGCAGCCCGTCCTGCGGGGACGTGTGCGGAGGGTGCTGTGGCAATGTCACCTGAAAAGCCCCGCCTGGGCTTCACGGCATCGCCTTGTGCCGGGCCTAGGATCGGTCTTAAATGTTGCTGGGAGGAGGTGGGCCGCCGTGCCTTGCGTTTGCCTGCCACCCCATCCGTCCTGGTCCTTTTTCTTGCTTGGAGAATGAAGCAAAACTGCATTTGTAATAAGCACAGGCACTCTGCCGTGAAGATCAACAGTAATAGTTCAGGTTATAAAGCGGTAGCGTTAGTTCTGATCCAGCTGTTCCTCTTTCTTTCAGTATTAATTTGCGTGATACAGAAAGGCACTGATGTGAAGTTGGTCCAAAAGACGTCCAGGATGCTCTGTTAACGTTGGCACGTATAATACCGAGTAATAAAACATTGTCTGTAAGCGTGGACCCAGAGGGTTATTGTACAAAGAAGGGCATAAGAAACATGACACTCAAATTGTGATTCCTGGCAGAAATGCTTTGCAATGGGGAAATTTCGGTTTAGTTAGGGTTGCTTACATGCCTTTCTTCTAGCTGTAGGGCAAATGACACTGTTAGCATTAAATGTTAGTAAATGACATCTGAACGAGAAATATGCCTTGCGTCTCCAAGACCGAGCCGGAGTTCTTGCTGTTCCAGAAATTCTCCTTCCCCGCTCTTGCCCCAAAATGGACCCAAATGAAATGTTCGCGCTAGCAAAGAGCTTGGTTGTGAAGGGAAAACACAGATTAATTGTGCGTCGGGAAAAGGTCTGACAAAGAGCAAGAGAATACATGGGGTGAGCTGGACAGGCCCGTGGTTCATTTGTCGGTTCGCCTGTGGGCTCTCGTGTCAGTACGTGTCAGGCTGATGGGTGCCTGCGATGGAACAACAGTAACACAACCCAGGGCAATTTCTTGGGGTTTTTTTCTGGCTTTTAGGTTGTTTTTTTTTTTTTAAGGCCAGTACTCTGGGTTTGAATGTCTTGGGCATTTGTGGGGAAGTTTTATGGTGCTTACCAGCGGTTTAGAGATTGAAGAGATTGTCCATGTTGTAAGCAATGCCCTTTGGTCCCACGGTCCAGGCAGCTGCCGGTGCCGTGGCTCTTAGGTTGGTTGATGTGGTTGGGCATGGTGGATGAATGGCTTTCACACCTACAGACGACCGATTTAGGAAGAGCTGGTGTCGGAAGCTGTGTTGCCGTAGGTTGACTGAAAGCTGGCGAAGGTGTGTTTGACAGCTTGAGTTGCAGGAAGGATGAACAGGCTGGCACAGTGCTCAATTTCAGCTTTAGGTACAATGAATTGTGCCGTTCGTTTCTGAGATAGTGAATCAGTGATTGGTTTGGACTGAGTTTGGGCTCCCTGCCTTTAAAAGGTTTTTCTCCAACACGATCTGCCAGGGTGGTTGTCCACGGGGAGGAGAGAGGTGTCAGTCTGCTTAGGACATCTGCAGAAGATCAGCAGGGTTGGGCTATGTTGGTAAGGAGGCTTCAGAGATGGGTTGGACTTTCTTCAACAAGATGCTGGGAGGTGCAGTAAAGTCGAGAAGCAATGGGTTGAGTATTGGGTGGGAATGATGGCGGCGTTGCAGGCTGGGTTGTCAGGTCCACCCCCAAGGCTGGAGAGAGGTCCAGCAGTGTCATTGGGTGGGGGGTTCACCCTCTGTGGTGGCCTGAGGGGTAATTCTGAGGGGGCTGTGCTGAGCCTTGATGGTTTTGAGACCCCCATGGCTGGTGGTTCTTATCTCTTTGAGCAAAATAAGCACTTACAAAAAAGGAAAGGAAGACAAGTTGGCTTCTTGGTGGAGCTGTGAAATCTTTTGGACATTGCCCACTTTTCCAAGCCTTGCCTACTTTTGTGGGTACACTTCCCTCTTTATCAACAGCACGGTACTACCTGCTGCCCTTCTGGCCAGCCTGGATCTCCTTTGCAGCAAGTAACTAGTATTTTGAAAGTTCTCGAACTTTGGCACGCTTCAAAACTGTTTTTGTTCAGTTGGAGGCAGCGGAGCGTGTAATCTGGCGGGGTGGATATTTTTTCCAGGCAGCTCTATACATTTTCAGTTTATTATATCAGCGAAGTATGTTGACAGCTCTGTGTACCACTCGGCATTCGGGGCTCGTGTCTGGACTGCGCGGGCTGTGTCGCGCTGTTGATTCCCTACGCAAAATAGCTTTCAGGCCTGTAAAGCTGTCACTCAATCGGTAATGGCTACGCCGAGCGGCGGCTGGGGAGAAACGTCTCCTGCTTTAATTGTTGGATAAAAGCAAGTGAGTGCATGTGCAAATTGTATGTCTGTGGCAGGATTTCCCTTTTGCTATTCTTCTCCTGTTGTCTGCTTTCTCCGAGACCCCAATGAAATGACTTTCAGCGGGCGTCGGTATTTACCACAGTCAGCTTTTGGTTCGCCCTCAGGCTACATCCACCCCCTGAAAAATCAGACCTTCTGTTAGTGCAGCAGGACTTTGTGGAGATTTTTCCTTCTTCTTTGGCAGAAAATCCAAACCGATTTTGCCCTGGACCACAGGACCTGTGCCTGAGGTGAGGTGCAGCCTCGAGAGATGCTGTGCTGGGTGTGAGCATGTCCTGGTGCTGCTGACGGAGAGCAGGCAACCGAGGTTTGCAGGGCCCTCGCTTTAGCTTTTGGAGCACTTATCTGTGTTTGTAAATGGCTGCAAGGGGAATGAAATTTGTTCTTTGCAAACTTATTTAGGGGGAGGTTAGGTCATGGGTGTTTGAGGAGCAGAGGGGCCGGCCTGGATTCGATCTCACGCCTCTCAAGTATTACACTGACAATACCAAGCCTCAGATATTCTTAAAAAATTGCTTTAGCTTAAAATCGGATTAAGTTTTAAATTTTCATGCTTCCCAGTTGGAAATGTGTCACCATGTATGCTCTCCACTTTGAGGATCCCTTTGGTGAATAAAAATATTTTGCTTTTTCCCAGTCTGTGCTAAGAATGAAGAAGATAATTCTCAGATTTCTGCTGTCGTTGCACAACGCTGGGTTATTTCTTACAGGATCCTAGTTTTCTTTTTTTTTTTTTTCCCCTGTGCTATCTCTGTAACGTAACTGTTTGCACATAAATTAAGGCGAATTCTTTGGCCGACTCTTGTGCACACCTGTGCACTCACATGTTCTGCCAATAAATCGCTGCAGTTGAATGTCGCTTCTAAAATATTTGCTGAGGAATGACTTTGGAAATCTAGAAACTATTCTTCTAAGACTTGGACTACTTCTAAGGTCATTTTTTAATTAAGGCTGCATGAAAATAGTTTATTGTTTAAGCGAACGAACTGTTCTTAAAAGTAGTTCCTTGGGTCTTTTTGGAGCAGCCGCTGAGTCCCGTTTCTTCAATTCAAGGGTAAATTTGTCAGTGTCCTGGTGTCCTCAGCACCCCATCTCCCTTCTGCTGCCGCCGGGGTGGATTCCCTCCTTCTGGAGCTTCGGCCATCAGCGGGGACTCTTTCTTTGTTGGTGATGGTTAAAACAGCCCTGATGTTGGTGAGCATCTTCCCTTGAAGAGTCCCCCAAAGACGCTTTCCACCGGCACCGCTGTAAGGCACCGTGCTGCTCTGACCCCGGCCAGGGTTTCATCCTGGGTGCTCGCTTTCAGGTGACCTGCTCTCCTAGAGCACGGCTGGCACGTCATTGCTGGCGTCGCTGCCCGCTCGAGGACCCACCCGCAGACCCACAGGCAAGGCGTTAACCAGCGGGCTTGGCGGGGAAAATGCAATGAGGCAGTTTGGAGCGCTCGGTGAAGAAGCGTGTGGTCCGGGCTGGGGCGATGGGCTGGAGGTGCGGGGCTGGCCCAGGGCTGCAGCCGTGCCGTTGGCGTGATGGAGGCGGGACCGGCGAGCCTGGGGAGAGCTGCAGAGAGAATTGGTCTATAATGAAATAAGTTGGCTTTTGGTAAACTTCTTTCCACTCACAGCTAGGGTGTCTGTTGGATGTTGAAGAAGGAGTGCTTCTATCGCGTTCTAATTTTGTGCCATCTTTTGCTACTTTGTCCGTTCTTGTTATCCCAACAGCTGAATATTTCCGGTAATTATTTGAGGCTCTTGACTATAGTGATACCTGATAGCAAAGAATTCCCTAGATTCGACTTCTAAAATAAATAAAATCCCAAGATAATTAAACTTGTGGTTAGTGATTATCAGGATGGGTTTTTGGTCTTACGTGAAGGCTGAGTGCATTGGATTTTCCTGTCATTCCCTGCTTTTATTTCAAGCTCTTTGAGACCTGGCAACTACCGGGACTGGCCACAGACGTTTGAGAATGCTAATTATCGTTCTAGTTACGAGGAGTTACCATAAGGGTGACTTCTGGCTGGTAAGGTGGCCGTACATCTGCTGTTATTAATATTAACCCATAAAGTTCCTCCGTGAGCTGGGCATGCAAGAAAGCTGCTTGTCGTTGCGGTGGTGAAATATCCCAGCACCAAGTTTTTCTTTCAAGTCCCAGCATCGCAGCCGTGCACCTTGGAAGAAAACGGGGTGTTTATGGCTCCGTATCCATCACCTCCAGACCGAGGGGTCTCCCGGACGCCGTTGCCTTTCCCAGCGCTCCCCATCGCGGTGTCTGGCCCACGCCGGTGCGATAAAGCGATGAAAAACGCTGGCCTCGAGGGACTCTGAATACATATAAGGTTATTTACTTTTCTTTTTTTAAATAGCTCTCTATCTGTAATCGGTGGCGAAGGTTAGCCGGGGTGACGGGAGGAAGATGCTGAGGGTAACGCAGCGAGCCCCTGCATGCTGCAGAGGTAGGATTTACAGTAGGAGAATGCCCTCCGAAGAGCGTGTGTTTGCGCCCACAGCCATTAAGCTTAATAATCTTGCTGTCTGTATCGACTTACAAATGAAAGCTTGCAGTAATTTGGAGCAGCATTTGAATTGTGAGTGGTAGTGATGATGCTGAGCTTGTCTTTTAATGCTGAATTTAGAGTCTTTGAGGTTTGGATTAAAAAAAACTTCAATGAAACCACAAAAAAGACATTGGAAGCATAACTGAACAGGTGGAACAAATTTGTTAAATCTGTTATTGGGAAAACAGCAACTTGCTTTTAAGAAATAAATCAATCTGCAGCTCAGTGTTTCATAATGAGGAGTGGGATAGGAAAATCTAAAAATATCTACAAATGAGAGCTAATGTTCTGAAGGAACAGATCCAAACTAGAATATAATATTGCCCATTGTGGTGACAATAAGTATTTTAAAGTTCATTGAGATCCTTGCTGTGATGCAGATGGGACTTTAAGAGCCAGCATGTTTCACTTGGCTGAGTCCAGTTTTTATTTGCATAATAACTTATTATATGTATTGCCAGTAGCTCGCAGAGCCCCTGGTCAGGATTGGGAAACCACGATGAGTTCATACTCCTCTGCCTGGTGAGACAATATATTCAGCGAAGAATTGCGAGGGAGGCGTCTCTAGCAACTCATACAAGTGATTATGCGCTTGAAATGGCAGGAAAAAACACGGGTTTTAACCCCTGCGTTGGGGTGGGGGGTGACCTTTGCTCGCTCCGTCTCGGCTCTTCTCACCAAGCGCCGTCCCAAGGGGCTCTGTCCTTCAGCGGGGTTTGTCCCCCAGCCTGTGGCACCGTCTCTAGGAACTTATTTTAATAAATGAAAGGAGCTTGTCGGGGTGATGGAAAGCGTGCGCGCCAGCACCTGGCTTGTCCGGAGAAGGGGGTCGCTGCTGTGGGGTGTGTCCTGCTGCTTTTCCCGGTTTCCCCTTCGCTGTTCGGGCAGCAGAGCCAACTCTGCTCCCATTTTTCTTGGAAAGCTATTCCGTAGCCTCGTCCCTCTCAGCAGGGTCTTCCTAGCATCACTCCAGAGTTTTCCTTGCTCAGCTGAGCCCGGCAGCTCCGTCGCGCCTGGCTAGGCAAGCCTTGGGCATTGCCATCGGCTTTCGTGACCTCTCCTATCTTTCTTCGCCCTTTGATTTGTGCCGGGGGCTTCTCTGCCCAGGGGGTTCCTTGCGAGCGCCGTTTCGGAGTAGCTGCTCCGAAATAACTGAATCCACATGCACAGCTGTTGCTCAGAGGGGAGTAGGTAAGTGCATCCATCGAGCTTTGGTTTTGTGCCGGAGGGAGCGCGGAGCAGCTGGTGCACGGCCATCGCCCTTCTGTGGAGCCCTTATTGCAGAGCTTTTCTTATTGCGCTTAAAATGAGGAGGAAAAAAACCCTCTCCCACCTCCAAATTCTGGTTGGCGGGATGGGTTGAGGAGTTCTGGAGATGTGAGGGAGCCATCCCGTTTTTCACAGCCGGCACGGATGGGTGCTGCCACGCACTGGGATGTGCCGCGAGCCGACCTGGGCACACGGCGCCGTTGTGTGCGCCGGCGCGGCTTTTGCAGCGTGGCTTCTCGGTTTGGGGGTTGGAGAAGGTTTAGCTGAAACTAGTTTTGGTGCCCTCGGGGCAGGCGGCAACGGCAGCTGGGGGGGCGAACGCCGGCGCCGTCCTCTGCGGCAGGTGGAGGCGAGGCGCCCTCGGGGCGCGGGGCCGTCGCCGCCTGCGCGTTTGCCGCGGTCGCGGCTAGCGTGAGGCTGGGTGCAAGCAAACAGCCGGGGCTGCCATTTTGCTTTGCAGTTGGTGCCGAGGGCTGTCGCCAAGCCCGGGAGCGCGGGGGATGCTTTTGTATGGCTGGGATTCCCTGAGAGTATTGCAACACGGCTTTTTGCCCCAAACCTCACCGCAAACTTAAAGGGCTTCTTTTTTTTTATTATTTTTATTTATTCCCCTCAACTAGCTGAGCTTTGGAAAGCCAACTCGTAACCGTCATCGACCTGATTATTAATGTGCTGGGCTCTGGAAGGATCAGTGGTTTTTAGAAACTCCGCCTGTTGCTTTAATGAAGAGCGGAGCTCTGCTTTCGGGGCTCGTGTGGCAATTGTGCTGACTCCTCCTTATGCTGCTGGAAGCCCTGCTCGCCTTCTGTTTCCGTGGTTTGGGAGCGCTTTTATGTGATGCTCAGGCCATGAGAGAGCATCTCCGCTCCAGCCATGAGGAGCTGCACAATGGCGATGGGCTGCGCCCGGCAGCCCGGGGCAGGGGCGGGGGGCAGCGGGGCCGGGGGGACCCGCTGGCTGGCAGCTGCCGGCGGTAGCGGCCGAGAGGCAGGCAGCTGGCACCCATGGGTGCTGATGGAGGTGCCGGAGGCTTTCGGGAGGTACCGGGGAGTCTCTCCGGCCACGCCGTCGGCGATTTTCAAAGCCAAGGGGTTCGTGGGGGCTTTGTGTTCCCGCTTTGAAGCTCGGGTCTGAAAGTGTTGTAATGAGATTTTATTATGTATTCTGGCAAGGTCTTGTTATTTTGTGTGTGGATTTATTGTATAATGAATTGAGTGATTTCAAAATGTTTTGTGCAACGATTTTTTGGAAAGGACATTGTATTTTGTTTATGGGATGTGTGAGTTTTTATGAAACTTTATTTAGCTTTTAGCAAGAATAATCTTTATTCAACAAATAGTGCAAATAAATCTTTAATTGAACAAATATGTGCCAACTTTCAAACACAGTAACAAACAATGACATGAAACAAGGAAACTTTGGAACAATATACAACTTTAAACATAGTATTAAAAAAAAAAAAAACACCAACCCAAAAACCCTAACAGAGCAGAATTTGGGCTGTATAGCAGGGCAGCAGCGAAGTGCTTGTATATTTGGAACCTGCCAAGCTGGAGGGAGCGGAGGAGGGAGCTCGGTGCCTGTCGGCTTTCCGGGGGCGCGTGGTGGGTTGGGGGGCGGCGGGTGCCCCCCGACGCCGGGGTTCGGGGGGAGCCGCCGCTGCCAGCTCGCGCCGGGCTGCCAGACGTGACTGGGCTGCGCGAGCGCTCGTAGCTGTGGGGCGATGTGGAAACATGGTCTCCAGCAAAGCCGGCTGTCTCCGCGGCCGCTCCAGGAAACGTTTCATATATGTCCCTGTCCTTTCTCAGCCGCCTTCCCGGGGCGGCCGACGCTCCTCGCCTCGCGGGGGCATCTCCAGCCCCCCGGGCGTCCCCGCGGAGGGGTGGCAGGGAGCACCGCAGGGTTGAGGGCTGCCTCGTCAAGGCTCTGCATCTTCCAGCCCGGCGTTATTTTTGGGCCCTGCAGGCAGCCGAACGCCTTAAGTCTCTCTGCTTCTGCATCTCACGTTCACAAGTCTCGTGGTAGCCGCAAACTTGCGCAGGCTATCGCTCCAGCTGGGAAAGGATGGTAGCGAGCCTTTATTCTGCCGGTTTTCATCTTTTCTCACCCACGCTGCCGCTGAAGTTCATCTTTCGCCCCTCTGCGAGCCCGCGGCTGGGCGCGGCGCCTTGGGCAGGGCCGAGCTGCCGGCACGGGGGCAGGGCAGGGGCGAGGAGCGGGCAGCGCCGCGGGGAAGGCGGGCAGGCGCCTGCCCAGCCTCGGCTGCTGCAGCCTGCGTTGGAAACGGAGCTTCCTACCCCCTGCACCCCGAGAGGCGGTGAGCGCCCTTCCCGGGGTGGGGCGCCCGCAGCTGGGTGGTGGGTAATACGGACCATTTTGTTATCATATATGTGGTTTTTCTTTCCCACAACCGTGGCGCGAGGTGCAGCGTTTAGGTGGCGGCAATCCCTCCTGGTCCCTTCTCAGCGTGTCTCCGCTGCTGAGATCTCCATCCCGTGTCTGCTTCCGTCTGCCTCCGAAACTACCACGGTTGGAGTTTTGGGGCCGTTCGCTTCTTTGTAAGCAAAAAGACCCCTAGATGTTGAAACACCGGCAGCTAGCAGGTCGCTGCTGTCCGGACCCTCTTTCCGCCCTGGGTAGCGGCGGGGCCATCCCGGTCCTTGGGGCAGGTTTCCGAGAGCTCTGCTGCTCTCGGCCTCTTGCTGAGCTCTGCAGCCGCAGACCCGTCAAACCCGGGGCTGCTCCAGCCCCGCTGCAGCCGCCGCCACGGCTGGGGAAGGGGGTGCAAGCCCTGCGTGCCTCTCGCGACTCGGGGCTGCCGAAGCCCGAGGATGGCACGGCAGCGCCGCCGGACCAGGGCTTGCATGGCAGCTGCGTGGAGGCTTGTACCAATTCGGCTGGAAATTACTGCAAAACTCGTATCCACCATGAAAGGGCTTCAGATGACTGTGGGAAGCCAAAGGGAAGTAGTTTATGATACCTAGAAATAGGCAGGCTCGTGGTATTTTGTGTGCAGTTTTCTAGAGCTTTATTAAGCCACATCCTCCGGCGCTGCTGAATTTTACTCCTCTGTGAAATCTCCCTTTGCTTGTTTAAATATCTTTTATCAGGAGTAAATATTTGCAATTGATTCTAGATTTCCCAGAGTTTTGCATCAACTCTGTAGAAAGTAATTACAACCTTAAATTTCTGATCTGTAAAACATACACTAGTGTCCAAAATAAAACAAACCACCCTTCTTTTGCAACCTGATAAGTGACTTTTGTTCCTCTTTTTACCTACAGGGCTGTCTCAGCATTTGTTTCACTTCACTTTTTTCCATGTTAGTCTTCAGGGCAGAAAGGCAAAGTCACCTTGCTCTTTATTTCTATATTAACTCAACTCTACTGGATTTCCTTCCTTGTTCCAGCACCTTAGCTGCGTTATACTTTTCTCTTTACATGACAATAATTATCCTGAAGTATGGAAGGAGCCTATTAATGAAGGTGCTCGATCCCTGTATGGCTGCTGCCTTCCCTGGGGTTTGTGGGATCCCTGTACTGAAGACAAAATAACTCAGCTGTTCATGGCAGGAGGGGACCAAACTCTGCTTTTAAGTGGCTTCTCTACACTTTCTAACCTCAGAAATACCAGGAATATGAAGCCTGATATTACTTATTTCTGCGGGCAGTCTCGTGGAGCGAATCCATTGTTATGGGGAGGAGCATTTTCAGCCCTTCATTGGCCTTTTCAGCCCCTAGAAATTTTAACAAAAGAGCTTTTCTTCTAATAGTGAGCAATGGAATTGGGTGTTAATGAAAACAAATTAATTCTGAATGGAAAATTCCTTCTTGTCTGTGTTGTGCCATTCTTTTTTTTTATAGTGTAAACCTACCAGATCCCTCTCTAGTTGCCCATACTTTTCCAGGAAGAATAAATGAGCCTTATGTTTCCAGAACTGTGAGCTAGAGTCATCTCGCCTCTCAACACCCCTTGGGTTGAACAGGCCCAACCTTCTTCAGACCTTTTGTACAGCCCCAAAAAGGGTACAACGCTGCCCTTTGCTGCGCACCTCGCTTTTAAGCATTGCTTTTCCTTTGCTTTTGGCCTCATTTTCTTTGTCTCTCCAAGCCTCAGGTCCTTCCTCTTTCTTGCACTTTGTGGTTATTTTGTATACCCAGAGAATCTGGTCAAGGCTCTTCCTTTTTGGCTGCAAATGTAGGCGTTGCTTTTGGTTTCGAGACGCGTTTGCAACATGGGCAGGCTTTGTCCTTGCAAGAGCTCTGCAGAGCAAGAGGAGAGCGGTTGGGTTGGGCAGTGTCACCCCGCTTCCGAAATGGAAGATGTCGGTGCAGAGGAGCCTCGTGGGCCAAAGGTCGCGCCGGAGGCTTGTGGCTGAGCTGACATTTTGAATCCAGATCTCCTGAAACACAGCCCGGCGTGCTGAGACACCATGCCACCACCTCCAGCCAGACCCGCGCCGCTTCTCTAAAGCTCTCCTTAGCTGTTCTTGCATTTAAAACAGAGACAAAAGGCCAGCTGCGGGGGAAAAAAACACCTGCCTGCATGTTTTATTTTGAAATCCGTATTAACTTATGAGATCAATGAGTTGATGTCATTTGTACCATGCAGAAGGAATCAAGGAAAGCCATTGATGTGCCAGATGTGTGGTTGTAAAATCTGCCTTCTTCGTGGCTGCGTGAGAGCAGAGCGGTTGGTGGTTGTTTGCCCAGGATTTCTTGTCTTGGGCGAGGAAAGTAGGTAGGCAGACAGTGACTGAAAAGGCTGCAAGCCCTGGTCTCCCCTCCGGTAAATCTTCCTTTCGGCTGACGCTTGAGCTGCAGCAGGCAGGAGGACAGAGGTCAGGCAGCAGCGTTGGCTGGCAACGCATTGGTACTTCAGCAGAAGGTACTTCAAGATCGGTTATAGGCTTGTTCTTTAAACATCTTTTTCCTTAGGTAGGACATGGCTGGAATCCATAGAACGGCCAGTGATGGTATTAAGGATAGACTTTCTTGATTCGCAATAATTTATTTTAATTACTTACCCTCCTCACTGAATGGGAGATGATAATTCCCCTTAGGACCAAGCTATGAGCATCAAAGCTCTTTGACCGTGGTGAGCTGGTGCTCCGAGCACACAGCCTTCATACTTCCATCCAGAAGAAAGTGAGATGGTGGTTTTGGTGTCCAGCCTACTGGGAGCCGGCAGAAAGGAGAAGATCCGCATCCTCCTCCTCTGGAAAACCACCCCGAGCACTGTGCAGAGGAAGGGGACGTTCCTCGGGCTGAGGCTCCGTCATCCCTGGTGCCGTGAGGACCACCCAGCCAGTTGCATCTGGTGTTGGGACTGGTGTCCTTCCGAAAGGCATGAGAGAAGGAGCATCAGCAGGATCCGGGTGCCGGTGCCTGCTCAGCCCTGGCCGGTTTGGAGTTGGGTGCAGGTTAAGGGTGGTGAGGTCCAGAGAGCGGGACTGGTGTCCTGCTGACCAGCAAGGTGCTTGCGTTCGTATCAGTCTCGTTTCTTACCTGTGAGAAAGAGGTTTTCCTCTAGCTCACTGCCTATATTTAAGTGCGTCTCTGTCCTGGGGCATGGCTGCGGCAGCTCCTCTGCAGGGCGAGGGCTCAGATCTGCCTCCTGGGATGGGGTGGCCCTGGGGCGGGAGGGCATTCATGCATCCCTGTGGGACGTGTGGATGTCTGTGTGTCACAGTGCAGGGCTGTCGGCCGGTTTTCCCTCGACGGACCGGCATCCTGTGCGAGCCTTGGCTGGCAGCAGCGCTGTATTTCATATCAGCAAATCATAGCAGCCATCACCTGCTCCTTGTTGGAAGTGGTAAGTCTTTTCTGGCTTCATGTCAACAGTATATCAGGCATGTAAGCGTGTTGGCAGGCAACCTTCGTCTTTCTCAGGCTTTTGGATCACGACGGGAGGATCAGCCAGATGTCCTCAAAATCCTGCGTATCCTATAGCTCTCCTGCAGTCAGCCTGGAGTCCAGCAAGGAAAGCCTCGTTGCTTGGCTCAGCGTCCAGGTCTGCTAAACCTCGCCCAGGCCTCGTAAAGACAGAACTGTTCCGATCTCTGCTCCTGCCCCGCGCCTGGGTGCACCTTCCCCAGCTGGCACCGGCCGCTTGGTGGGGTTCTGGCAAAGCCCTTCTCTCCCGGCAGCTGCCCCCCAGGAGCTGGAAATCAGAGGTGTCACGCACAGCCTTGTACCTCTCTCCATCCCTCCTGCCTCTCCGCGGTCAGTATTTCTCCCTTGGGCTGCAGGTTGAGAGCACGTTAAGGTGAGACCTTATTGCACCAAGCTTGGCATCTAAACGGTCGTGGATGAGAAGAAGTAACGAGCGGCGTTTCGTGGTACCTGTCTAAAGCAGCTTAGTCGGAGTCTCGAGGCCAGATGTTGAGGTTTTCGGTTTCCATGTCTTTGGTTTCAGACCGTCCGCTTGCTCCAGAATCTTCCTTTGGAAAGAATGCGACGTTCTGCGTCAGCGCTTGCAGCTTGTAGTTGCCACAAAGATCCTCATCCTGGTTTTAGGATGAAGATTTTGATCTTAACCTGTGAGTCAGAGCACGCACTTCAGCAGCATCTTAATGAGCTTATGGTTCAAAGCTATTTATTATCTGTTATAACAGCCCTTTTATTACACTGGAAGACTAATTTGCATTGCTTGTTGTAATTAACACTGTAAAATGTTTAAACAAAAGTACAGATAGAAATTAAATTTACGGGCATTGAATTCAATAGCATTAAAATAAACCTTTGATTTGTTTTTCTCCTTTGGCAAGAAAGTGATTAGCTCAAATTAAATTTACAGAAAGCTCTCAACTTGGAATGAGTGATTTAATGAAAAAAAGGCATCCCGAACTGCCAGAGCAGCTTGAGGAGGAGCCCAGCTTTCACTTGCAGAAGGCCACTGAAGTGAAACTTAACTGTTTTGGAGGTGCATGCCCAAAAAACATGCATCGGCTGCTGCAGGTGGGACGGCGGCTTGGGTTTTCGGAGCTGTTGGTTCTGTTTTTCTGTGCTCTAGCAATTATTCTGGAGGTATTGGGAGGGGGGAGTTTGTATGGAACGGGGTCGAGAGATTCCCTGGGAAGATCTGCACGCGATGGCAGGCGCTACATCGCCTTTCGGAGCGGGACCTTGCCCAGCGCGGTTGCTGGATGCCAGCCCCACGCCGTGCCTTTCCTCGGAGCCGCGGGTCCTGCGGGGGTGGCGTGGAGGTGGGCGGATCGAGCAGAGCTGGCACGGAGCACCCTGCGCTGCCGCGTGTCTGCTCGGGGGGGACGCGTCGCCGCGGTACCCGAGCGGCACATCCGTGCCCGAGCGCAGCACGTCGTCTGGGGTCGTGTCTCGTCTAGCTGAACGTGGCGGTACTTTGCTGCGGTGCCTGAGGTTATCAGTCGTATCCGGTTAAATGGAAGAGGGTTGCGGGTTGTTTTCGGTGGTTTATTTTGCTGCGTGCCGTTTCTCCCTCTCCACCACGGCCTGTCCTCTGGCAGGACGGCGGGCATCTTCCTCCTGCCCTGCCCGAGTGTCGGTTATGGGCGGGCTGTTCCATGGAGACCCGAAGCATGGTTTGGAAAATCAGCCTTTTCAATTGCACCTGATCCCTGAGCAAAGGGGATGGGAATTGCGCCGTGTCCCCTCTGCTCCCGGGGCGCTGCGGGCAGCGGTGCGGGGACCCCTGCGAACGCCTGCCTGCCATCAGTCCATCTCCTCCTGCTTCAGGGCAGGTAAGGTGATTCTGGAAAAGCCTTTTTTTTTTTGCGCTAGAAGAGGCTTCGACATGTTAATCCTCAAATGAAGTCATCAAACCCAAGCCATTTCTGCTCTGATTTATGGAGCAAGCTTTGACAAAAAAACATATTGCGAGAAAACGGTTTCTTGGTAAGATTTGGATTCTCTTCTATTGTTTTGAATTTTTTGTTTTACGGCTGTGATTTGCATAGTTAGAACTAATTTGTACCGTCTGGGCCCAAGGCTCTAAGTTGTCCATGTGTTGGTATTGAGCTGCTGCAGAGATTAATGGGTGAGTACGTGTTCCCTGGCATCAGGGCTGCTGTGATTTACGGCTTTTAGACCTCTCGGGGACTGCTCCGGCAGAAAGATACGGTAGTCAAAAAAACCCAAATAGTAGGATGTAGCATGTCTCTGTCTTTCCTTGGGTCTTCCCTGACGCTGAGCTGCCCAGGAAGGTTGGGGTTTGGAGGGTAATTTGCAGCTGCAGGGAAATGCTCTGCAAACCTGAGGGTATTTGCTCAAAACCTGTTTTGAGGTAGTTTGTACGTTGGGGTATTGCTTTAGAGGATGTTTGGCAACAGGTTTGGGCTTGAGAAGGTCTAAGTAGTTAAAAGTCAGGTCTGTTCCAAAGGTTTCCAGGATGAAAATTCGGGTACTGGTGAAGTGGATTAGAAGTTTCAGGTCTTTGCCTGCTCCTGGGCAGTTTGGTAGCCCTAAAGCGGCATTTCCTCCCAAAATCCCTCCTGCAGCAGGGTGAAAACCACCGGCAAGGACCTGCCTGTATAGAGGACATGAAAAACTGTGAGGAACTGAACTAAAAGCAAGTAGAAGACCACAGAAGTATGTTGGATCCTTGCCAATGAGCTGGTGGCCTCCGCGGCGCGGGGGCAGGTGAGGTCTCAGCCGCCCTAGCGAAGGTGTGATTCATTTAACGCTATTGATTTCTGCTTGTCTTTTTTTTTACCGGCCACGGTTTTCTTTTTGCCTTTGATTCAGTGCTGCTTGTAATCCTCACAAACACCTGGTGATGGAACGTGCTGCGACCCCTCCTGGGGTCCGGCCGCTGGCGCTGCGAGGGGAGGACGGTGCCTTTGCCTGCCCGGGGCCGGGCCACGAAGGCGTGGGATGGCAGCAAGGAGGCAAACACCAGCCGCGGGGGAAAAGGAGCAGCCCCAGGTGGCTTTTTACCCTGTGCGTGCACTAGCTGTGTAGTTAACGGTGTTAGGAAAAAAGCGAGTTTGTGTGGTCAAAATGCAAAGAGTTGGCAGAACCCCCATCGAGCGGCGAGCGTGGCTAAGACAGCCGTACGGCACCGCGTGTCCCCGAGCGCCGGTAACTGCCGTTACCGAGGCAGGGTGGATGCAAACGCGCTCTTAAATACCTATGACTGATTTGCCGTTAGTCGTATGGACGCTGATCTACCGGACCTGCGCGCGGTGCCGCTTCATCCTCCCTGCTTTGGTACCCGTAGCTCCCGCCTGCTTTACCGTGGGCTAAGCTGCGTGAGTATTCGCCCCAGGCCCTGGGAGGACACTTTGGAGCCCAGGCTGAAATCCACGCTGCGCCCATTTGACATCGCCAAGCTGAAACGTAGCCAATAGCTAAGAAACGTATTACAACAGTTGAGTTTTTAATCTGTTCTGATTTTCATCTGTTCGGATACCTGCAGCCAGTCGTTCTGATATTGCAACCATATTTTAAAAATATGTTCTCTCCCATTTTGCAACAGGAAAGCACCCCAAAACAGAAAAAATTGATTTTTAGGGTAGAAAATTTTGAAGTATTTGTACAGGGTTTAATCTGCTACATGTTCAAAGAGAAAGACTAATTCTCTAAACACCTTCAGTTAATTAAACCTCATAGACCCCTGAAGATCTTCCTCAGCAAAACATCTCAGACAGTAGTGAAAATTTTTGAGTGGCCTAACTTTTAAACATCACCACTTTAAAACGCCAAGAAACTCCCGCCTGCGGTTCTCATCTGGGGGAGGCCTGGCCTCGCTCGCCCCCTCGGGCGCGGCGGTGGGACGGGGCCAGCGGCTGCCCGCGCGTTGCCCCTTCGCCGTCGCCAGCGGCTGCCGGAGGAGCCTTGCTCGCTGCCTGCCTCCTTTGGCAGCAGCAAAGGCACCGGCTGCGGGCCCCGGCTAGCGCGCACCGACGCCTCGAGGAACCGTGATGGAAATCGTATTTTCATGGGCAGGCCGTGCACAAACTAGATTTTTAAATTTTTTTTTATTTTATTTTTTTTAAAACGTTTCCGTCGCTCTGCAGCAGGTAGTTTTCCATGTCGGTTTGTTCTGTTTTAAGTATTTTTATTTTTAGATCAAGCTCACGTTGCTCCGTCCAACGGCTGCTTCGCGCTATTTGCAAAATAAATCTTTAAAAGTTCAAGTGTCGCTGCGTTATCTGTGTTAATCTGGAAGGATTGTCAGCTGATACGGAATCCCTTTCAAACCCTGCCAGAGTACTCAGTAACCTTTCTTCTTTTATTTTTTTAAAGGCTCTCTGCTTATGTAGGCACTGTGTTTGTGCTGTTCTTTCTCCAGATTCTATTGTAAAGTCTCTTTTGCAACATATGACCTCAAGCTGGCGAAATGCATTTCGAACCCATGTGCGTGTTTGTGTTACAACTGCTTGAAACGATTCTTGAAATCGCATCGCTCCCTCGCCTCGGCCGCAAAACGAGCGATAAGCCTGGAAATCCGCCGGTGGGTGCCCGTTAGCTGAAGTTGGTCAAATGCAATCCGTAACCCCTTCTCGCCCCCCCAAAACTGCCGTACCGGGTCCTGCGAGTAGAGGCTTTGGTAGCAAGGCGGAGCAGGCTCCCGGGCTCTAACCGAGGACGCAGATTCCTCAACAGAACTGTCCTGTGCTTGCATTTGCATGAGCTTCTTTTTTTTCCCCCCTAATACTAATTTTTTCGAATTTTCATTTTTATGTTCACGGTCATAAAATATCTCCTTGCCTCTCCATTTCATCTCTGCGTGCCCCAGCCACCCAGTACACTCGCGATGAGCACTGTCCCTCCACCAGAAGGAGGACAAGGATGACCTCAAGCTATATAAAAACGCGTGTTTTGTGTCTTGTTTTAACTCCTTTTTAATTTTTTTTCATGGTTGATTTGCGAGTAGAAAGCCAGCCCTTCAGACGTTGGGTAACGAAGCTTCTGAGCGTTTGCTCCACAGAAAATCAGAATTAATTTTGCACGAGTTGTTTGACTTAGGATAAGCTGGAAGGAAGGAGCGTCTCGCTAGCTGCGGCAGCGTCTGCTAACAGGGCGCTTTTCTGTTTTAAGAGGGATTTGTCGTGCCCAAACTACCGATCGCGAAGCAGGAACAGAGGTTCTCCCCTCTCATTTTGTTTGGTTTTGCTTTTGAGCGTAACGGGCCACGTAGGGCCCGGTTCTGGGGATCGCTGTTTAAGTCTCGTAATGAGTTCTTAAGGGAAGTTGGGAAATTAGTGAAGACACAGGATTAAATGCCTAGAGTTTGATAATTGTGGGTTTGGTTTGGGGGTTTTTTTGGTGTTGTTTCTATTTTTTGTTTTAAATTTAAAATTAGAGGGTTTTGGTAACATGACACGCTGGCGCTATGCGTCAGAGGCACAGGACTTTAATTTGAAATTTGGGTTTTTTTGATAGTTTTTTTTTAAGAGCAGATTCTCTCTACTTACTGTCAGGCGCTCTGGCTTTCTCTAGCGGCACTGTAGTTAGGAATGACAAGGTAGGAACGATGTCCTCAGAGGTTGGGGGGCTTGGGGTGAGGTTTATCTTAACTCGGGCCGTGGGGACCGAGTGTTCGGCTGCGGAGCCCGGGGCAGCCTGGCAGCTGATGTGCCCCGTGCTGAAGGTCGCCCACGGTATTCGCAGCCTCAGCTGAAGCCTGTGCTCGGCAGCTCGTGCCTCGGTGCGTGCCTGGGCAGACGGCGGGACCGAAACGGGGAGCGGAGCAGCTATTAAGGGTATTATCCCAACATTATTCATAACCCAGCCTTACCTGTGAATGGTAGTTCTCCGACTTGGTTGCTTTTATATTGTGGAGGGTTTCAAGCAGGGGGTGCCGGTGTGGGGTGGGTCCGTGGGAAAGCGGAGACCGTGCGCTGGGAGCTGCTCCGCAGGGGCTGCGGGCGAGGTGACGTGACCAGGGGGGTCTCCTCCACAGCACTGCCGTGGGACGTGGCACTGACGGACTCGTGGGACGTCAGTCTTGTGCTTTGGGCTTCTAGTGCTCGCGACCGGGGTTTTGCCGGTACGCTTTTGGGTATGATGAGAGCTGTTGGCTACCCTGCCCGTGTCCATGGAAAGACTCCGGTACCGTGTAATGACACGTCTCAAAATCTTCGTGCCAGTAAATAACTGATCTTCAAAGATAATTTGACAAGAATCTCATCAAGAAGGGATGCTGGAACGTGGATGAACCTTTAACTGGCGCGCAGCTGAAGCCCTATGAGATACGGCTGACTTGGAGATGCTAAAGCAGAAACAAAGAGCAGCTTCCACCATTGCCTGCTCACACGTTCCCCTGCCTTAATTTATTTACTGCTCTGCACGCAGTAGGTGGTGATTGTTTGCTTTTTCACTTGAAGTTAAGCACTTATGAGAAGGTCCTAATCAAAACCTGCGCATCTCCTCGCTCACTGGGCAGCGCAAGAGCAACAACCGTTCGCTTTAAACTGTTGCTAACTTTTGCTTGGTATTTTGCTTAATGCACGTGTAAGGGAATTATTGTGATAAACACGCAGTACAAGTACTGCTCCTGGCTAGAAGGATGATAGCAGCTAATCCACAGAAACATGCGCAGCCCAACCTTTTGTTGCTTTCCATTTTGCATAATTCTGCAGGACAGGATATGTCAACACTCAGGTGTCTGACAAAGAGCCACTTAAGGGGTGTGGGTGAGATGATAAAGCAGAACCGAAGGGGTAGGTGTTGGGACATGCTGCTGGATATCGTGCCTGCACAGAAACAGCTGTTTTTATAAATCCATCCTCTCTTTTGTTAATGGAAAACTGACGGCATCCCAGAAGAAAGCAAGTTCCGGAGGTGCAGGGTGGTTTTGCACGTTCAGTCGAAGCATAATTCGTTTCTTAGAAGAGTTAGGTGACGTTATTTTGGGGTTTGCATTTATGCTTCTTGGGTGCTGTATGTATTTCATGCCTTTCAGATGCTCTTTCTCCTTTCCTTTTTTTCCCTCGGCTCTGAAAGTTGAAAGAGGGCTTGGGTTTCTTCTCCTTTTGAATGTTGACCTTGCTGCATAAAGTTGTCTGGCTGTCTGCTCTCCCTGCCGAGTGATATACGTGAGCATCTGGTAACGAGAGGGGGCTCATCTTTAGTTCTTCTGAATTTCCATAACTGAGATCACGCAGACACTTCAGGGTCTCTTCCCAGTATTGCTGTACCCGCGAAGTGCCTCCGCTCCGGACCCAGCCCTGCGTGCAGAGCTGCGGCGTGGAGGGCTGCAGGCAGAGCCTCCCCTCGGAGCGAAGCAAAGCAAAGCGGTAAACGTGCCCTTCTGGGGGTCTAGCCATATTCTGGTATTGCTAACTGGGCCTGAATTAGGCTGATGTATGCATCTGTTATTTGAGTTCGCCTCTGATCTGAAGCAATACGGTCTCCTTCTGCCTTCCCGGGCATGTCTTGGCATTTCGGTAGGCTGCTGTATGTCATCAGTATTGGTCGTGACATTAGTTACGAGCATTAGGATGCTTTTAGCATTCCCTTTTCGCTGAGCTCGAGGGGTTGCTGTGGGAAGGAGGTGGCAGGTGAAGGCTTGAGCCCCCATCGTACCCGTTTCAGATGTATGTGGCAGCTCTGGCCTCGCGGGGAGCTGCACTGCAAAGCCCCCCCCCAAAGC